>NC_055963.1:10068934-10086434 GCF_018492685.1 Alosa sapidissima
GCCTGATGTCTTTGGTCTGGTCCTTGTAGTAGAAGGGTTTGCACATCTCACAGTTGCGGCCCATGGTGTTGTGGAGGCAGTTGTCACAGACACCACCACTAACGTTCCCGGTGGCCAGATACACTGCCATGTCAAAGTGGCACTCGGATGAGTGGCCATTACAGTTGCATTCTGGGAAAAGAGTGAGGTACAGTAACTCACATTATACACACTGAATGCCATTGATCTACAGTAGAAGAGATTGACAAATTCTGCCACTACAGGAACCATATATAACCTATACTACAGCTAATTATTGAACAACTAACATACTATAATACATTACACTGTCACTAACTATTACTGTAGCTATCATATCACACTCTGACAACATCATAAATATGAAGCGCTCATCAGTGCGTGTTTCCTCACTCTTGCAGGCGTGGGTGTTGCGGCCCTCGGCTGGTCTCCAAGGCAAGTCGTTATGGAAGTCGTCACACTGCTCACAGTTAAGCCCCTTGGTGTTGTGGTTGCACACACACCTCCCGTGCACCTGGGGCAAAAAAAGAAACATTATAGCCACTGTGCCTTACTATAAAACACTGGCAATGAAGCAGCACAAGTCATTGTACACAACAAATATAATTTCTGTTTTCTTTACAGGGAATGAGAGAGGATCCTGAATGGACCATAAACCATGTCTTCAAAGGCAGACATGCTTGATCAATTACGCCCATCTAACATGGGGTGAAAGGAAGCACAACCTGATCTGACTTCCTGACTCCAGGAAATCTTACTTTATGCCTAATAATCTGTCTTGCCCATATATCTGTCAGACTCACCATGCCTTCAATGTTATTCTTGATCCCAGTAATGGGGGCACACTCTGAGGCGTGGCCATAGCAGAAGCAGTTGCCACGGACGACCAGCTCATAGACGGCGTAGTAGTACTTCTCTTTGATCTCCACGCGCGAGTCCAGCAGGTCGTCGCCCAGAGTGTGCAGATCCGTGAAGTTCACGCGCAGATTTGTGATCTTCAACTGATCTGTAAAGAGAAAAAGAACGCAAGGTCAAATTGTGTCTTCTGAATCTGATTTTTTGGCCAGACATTACCTTCCGGTGCAACACGACTGAGATTATTAATTCAATTGAAGATGCAAGGGCCGGACAGTGTTGTGCCTTGGTAGATTTCAAAGGCAGCCAGATCAAAGGCCAACCAGCCTAGGACTAGAGAGCGGCTAATGAAATCAGGCTACTCCACAAACACTTCAAAGACCATACAACTAAACCTGATCAAGTCGTCCCAAACTCTGCTGAGCAACAAGCCTTACCGAGGGGGCCAAAGAACTGTGACCCTATTTCCATAAACTGACAGCTCCATGTTTTAGTCTCAAGTTACTGTTTGAGATTATGAATGGCAGCGTTGTTTGCATTGGGAATGGGAGTGGGGGTTGTTTGCATTGCTCTATCGTTCAAACTGAGATTTCCCAATCAGCACTATCACACACTCAGCCAGCTAGCCCAACACAACCCTGTGAGATGCAACCCAACCCCACCTGATGCCCCCCCTATCACACACTCAGCCAGCTAGCCCAACACAACCCTGTGAGATGCAACCCAACCCCACCTGATGCCCCCCCTATCACACACTCAGCCAGCTAGCCCAACACAACCCTGTGAGATGCAACCCAACCCCACCTGATGCCCCCCCTATCACACACTCAGCCAGCTAGCCCAACACAACCCTGTGAGATGCAACCCAACCCCACCTGATGCCCCCCCTATCCCCCGTCTCCTCTCTGCTCGGGGTCGGGCCTGACCTGGACGCTACCCCGGCGGGAGGAAGTCACGGTCAGCCGAGCGTGAGAGGCTGACCAGCGGATTCCCAGTTCACCCGGGATCACGCCGGAGACAGGGAGTAATGGAGCGGAGCGTTGTAGAACAGCAACAAGAAATCAGGAGGGTGATTATGAGGATGTATGAGTGTGTGTTTGTGTGTGCATGGACCCTCAAGTGTGCCTATGATATTCATGGGTGTGTGTGCGTAACAGCAAGCATGTGTGGATGAGTGCATGTGATTCCCATGTGTGTGTGTGTGTGTGTGTGTGTGTATCCGTTTGTGTGTGTGTGTGTGTGTGTGTGTGTGTGTGTGTGTGTGTACGTGTGTGCGTATTTGTGTGTGTCCGTAGATGTGTGTGTCCATAAATGTGTGTGTGTGTGTGTGTGTGTGTGTGTGTGTGTGTGTGTGTGTGTGTCCGTATATGTGTGTGTGTGTGTGTGTGTGTCCGTATATGTGTGTGTGTGTGTGTGTGTGTCCGTATATGTGTGTGTGTGTGTGTGTGTGTGTGTACATGGAGGCTCTTTAAGTGTGGGGTTCCTCTATAGCTCTACGAGCGTGGCGGAGATGTTCCAGCTACTGTGCACTTTCTCCTTGTTGCAGCACAGCTGTTCAGGGACTGTGGCCTGAGCGGAATGTGGGAGACAGACGGATGGTGTGGAATCAATCCACACACCCACTCCTCACATCCACTCCTGCTGCGGAAAAAACACCCTCTGCCCAAAACACACCACGGGAACACAATACGACCGCCTGAGCCAACGAGAATGCACTTTGCTTGTTATTTTTCAGGAAATCAATCTTCCTACCCCCATCTATCCATATGGAAAAAGATACTGTTTCAAGTGAGTCACTTGAGAAAGGGACCCAGAGGAGCGAGAGTGTGTTTGGATACGGAAGAAGCTTTCCACACGTCCCCTCCATTTTATTACGTTTGTATCAAGGATCCTTTTTTTTTTAAATGTGTTTACAAGGGGAAACAGACTTTGCTTGCATGGACAAATGTGTGCCACTTAAGACAGCAAGGCACTGGAGCAAGAGTGTGTTTGCATACGACACAAAGTTTCCACTCTATCTCCTCCCTGTTTTTACATCTGTAGGAGGAAAAAAGTAGGATATTCCTTTCACAATGTGTTCACTACGGGGAGCAAAGGTTGCATGCATGGATACAGCATAGTTGAGAAAAACAAACAAAACACACAAACAAACAAACAAACAAACAAAAATAGCAGGGGTGGATTAGCCTGGATTAGCCCTATCTTGGCTCGTCAGGCTAGGGGTGGATGAGTACAAAAAGAAAACCTGACAGTGAGAGACCTAGAGGCTTAAAGGAGAAATCCGGTGATTTATCACATAGATCTCCGTTTCTTTAGGTCACGAGTACTGTCAGTATGAAAAAAAACAAAAAAAAAAACAATCGGTGATTGAGATTCTATAGATCTGAATCTGATTTTTTGGCCAGACATTACCTTCCGGTGCAACACGACTGAGATTATTAATTCAATTGAAGATGCAAGGGCCGGACAGTGTTGTGCCTTGGTAGATTTCAAAGGCAGCCAGATCAAAGGCCAACCAGCCTAGGACTAGAGAGCGGCTAATGAAATCAGGCTACTCCACAAACACTTCAAAGACCATACAACTAAACCTGATCAAGTCGTCCCAAACTCTGCTGAGCAACAAGCCTTACCGAGGGGGCCAAAGAACTGTGACCCTATTTCCATAAACTGACAGCTCCATGTTTTAGTCTCAAGTTACTGTTTGAGATTATGAATGGCAGCGTTGTTTGCATTGGGAATGGGAGTGGGGGTTGTTTGCATTGCTCTATCGTTCAAACTGAGATTTCCCAATCAGCACTATCACACACTCAGCCAGCTAGCCCAACACAACCCTGTGAGATGCAACCCAACCCCACCTGATGCCCCCCCTATCACACACTCAGCCAGCTAGCCCAACACAACCCTGTGAGATGCAACCCAACCCCACCTGATGCCCCCCCTATCACACACTCAGCCAGCTAGCCCAACACAACCCTGTGAGATGCAACCCAACCCCACCTGATGCCCCCCCTATCACACACTCAGCCAGCTAGCCCAACACAACCCTGTGAGATGCAACCCAACCCCACCTGATGCCCCCCCTATCCCCCGTCTCCTCTCTGCTCGGGGTCGGGCCTGACCTGGACGCTACCCCGGCGGGAGGAAGTCACGGTCAGCCGAGCGTGAGAGGCTGACCAGCGGATTCCCAGTTCACCCGGGATCACGCCGGAGACAGGGAGTAATGGAGCGGAGCGTTGTAGAACAGCAACAAGAAATCAGGAGGGTGATTATGAGGATGTATGAGTGTGTGTTTGTGTGTGCATGGACCCTCAAGTGTGCCTATGATATTCATGGGTGTGTGTGCGTAACAGCAAGCATGTGTGGATGAGTGCATGTGATTCCCATGTGTGTGTGTGTGTGTGTGTGTGTGTATCCGTTTGTGTGTGTGTGTGTGTGTGTGTGTGTGTGTGTGTGTGTGTACGTGTGTGCGTATTTGTGTGTGTCCGTAGATGTGTGTGTCCATAAATGTGTGTGTGTGTGTGTGTGTGTGTGTGTGTGTGTGTGTGTGTGTGTGTCCGTATATGTGTGTGTGTGTGTGTGTGTGTCCGTATATGTGTGTGTGTGTGTGTGTGTGTCCGTATATGTGTGTGTGTGTGTGTGTGTGTGTGTACATGGAGGCTCTTTAAGTGTGGGGTTCCTCTATAGCTCTACGAGCGTGGCGGAGATGTTCCAGCTACTGTGCACTTTCTCCTTGTTGCAGCACAGCTGTTCAGGGACTGTGGCCTGAGCGGAATGTGGGAGACAGACGGATGGTGTGGAATCAATCCACACACCCACTCCTCACATCCACTCCTGCTGCGGAAAAAACACCCTCTGCCCAAAACACACCACGGGAACACAATACGACCGCCTGAGCCAACGAGAATGCACTTTGCTTGTTATTTTTCAGGAAATCAATCTTCCTACCCCCATCTATCCATATGGAAAAAGATACTGTTTCAAGTGAGTCACTTGAGAAAGGGACCCAGAGGAGCGAGAGTGTGTTTGGATACGGAAGAAGCTTTCCACACGTCCCCTCCATTTTATTACGTTTGTATCAAGGATCCTTTTTTTTTTAAATGTGTTTACAAGGGGAAACAGACTTTGCTTGCATGGACAAATGTGTGCCACTTAAGACAGCAAGGCACTGGAGCAAGAGTGTGTTTGCATACGACACAAAGTTTCCACTCTATCTCCTCCCTGTTTTTACATCTGTAGGAGGAAAAAAGTAGGATATTCCTTTCACAATGTGTTCACTACGGGGAGCAAAGGTTGCATGCATGGATACAGCATAGTTGAGAAAAACAAACAAAACACACAAACAAACAAACAAACAAACAAAAATAGCAGGGGTGGATTAGCCTGGATTAGCCCTATCTTGGCTCGTCAGGCTAGGGGTGGATGAGTACAAAAAGAAAACCTGACAGTGAGAGACCTAGAGGCTTAAAGGAGAAATCCGGTGATTTATCACATAGATCTCCGTTTCTTTAGGTCACGAGTACTGTCAGTATGAAAAAAAACAAAAAAAAAAACAATCGGTGATTGAGATTCTATAGATTTTTAGCGTTACACTCTGGCGGCATGTTTGTGATCTACCATGTTCATGCCCCCAGAGTGTAGCGCTGGATAGTGAGAGCCATCCCAGCACCTGAAACCCACGGGCGTATCTAGGCTCCTGCGGTCTTATCTGAGGGCATTCTTCAGCTCACACAGTGGGAGTCTCTGTTCTCTGGACCTTGTCTGATTTGAGACACCACATGCACATCCTTTTACCCCAGACAGCCAGACATCAGTTGACACCACTCCACGAGATCACAGACGGTGTGTGTGTGTATGTGTGTATGTGTGTATGTGTGTGTGTATGTGTGTGTGTGTCTGTGTCTGTGTCTGTGTGTGTGTGTGTGTATGTGTGTGTGAATCTGCCAGCAACAGTAACGAGAGCCTTCTGTCACTCCGCTCCGACTCCACTCCCATATACCCTGCTGTTTCCACTCACCCCGGCAGGCAGGAACACAAAGGAGAAACAGTGGGAGACTCATTTGTGTTTACACTCCATAACTGACTGGAGCACCTGGCCTGGGTCGAAGGTGCCGAACATGTGTTCACAAACCTCATATCCTACCGTGACAGCAACGGATAGACATTCCTCTGAGCCTCGCATACCCCTTACTTACAGTAATACGCATATAATACTTGTTACATGAAGACAGGAATATTGCTTCACATTTTTATAAATGCTACTCCTTGATACTTCAACACCCCTTTTATTAGTTTAGGGGTGTTGAAGTATTTTTTATTTTAGTTTATGTATAAGTCTGTGTAGCCTTGTAAACATTACTTGACTACAAGTTTCCTATCCAACGTACTGTCTGTCCCCAGATCTGAGCGGGAGGGAGTATTTTGTGACACATGAGGGTAATCACTGATAACCTGCGCTGAAGTTCTGCGGTTTAGAGGACGCCCTACTTAGTGTGCGTCCCTGTTTTAGCAGGGAAAAGGTTGCTCATGTTGTTTCTGGGAAACACAGTGAAGCCATGCCAGTGCAAATAAAACAGGGGGGACAGATTGAGTGGGAGAAAGCAGCTGTTGTTCCTCTCATTCCGTCCCTGCCCAGCACCCCTGAA
Organism: Alosa sapidissima; assembly: GCF_018492685.1. Lineage (NCBI taxonomy): Eukaryota > Metazoa > Chordata > Actinopteri > Clupeiformes > Clupeidae > Alosa > Alosa sapidissima. Next base: position 10,075,450 of record NC_055963.1, read on the forward strand.
CCCAGGGGGACAAAACCTAATACTGGCACTCTATCACTCTTTTGTGAGTAATAGAGTGCCAAAAAAGCAGGGCTTTTCTTTGAGCAAGGAATATTTCTGGGCCTGACCATATTAGAAAGTTATTTATAATATAAAAAATGTATAAATTATTTATAATAGTCCCATACTATGTCTAAGAATCTTAAGCCCTGCAATTATGTGTAATGTGAGCATTTCAAGTTCTCTGTGTTTTTAATTCATTTGTATATTTCTTCTATTCATCATTTGTGTCTTGAATTTCCCCTTGAGGATCAATAAAGTATCTATCTATCTATCTATCTATCTATCTATCTATCTATCTGTCATGCCTTGCCTGCCATTTTGGCTGCTTCCCATGTCAATTGCACTCACTTTGAATGGTTGGACTGTAGGGGTCCTCAATTCTGATCGCGGGCTCGAGGACTCTGAAGATTACCTGCACACAAGAACAAGCGACATGAGTTGTTTCACCTTAGGTTCTCAGAACGAGAAAAACTTGGTGGAGTGCTAAACTTAACGAAGCAACTTGACTATGTGGATGCTAACTGTAGCCACAGCTCATCAAAAATACAGACACATTGTTTTTCTAGCCAGCACAAGAACAAGCTCAGTTTATTCTGGCTGCTATACTTATTGACTGTAATGATAATGGGCTGCATTATTTTATAAGCTGTCTTACTGCCATATCCACTTAAAATGTTAAAGGATAAAGAGTTTTATTAACAATATATTTTTTAACAATATCTTGAGCAGAACTATACTTTTGTTATGTGTCAGTCATATTTCCTAATGAAAAAAACATAGTGTTAAAAGATAAGTTAGATCGAAAAGAAAACTTCATTTTACTGGCATTTTATCAATTCAGCTCAGTTAGTAATGGACTCATCTGGTCCTCATCTGGCACTGATTTGGGCCAGTTTACACTTGGCATCCATTCCAGAGTGACTTCTGGAGCTCATCTCTGGGATAATATCTTTCATTGCTCCTCTTTAATCCCCACCTCGCCCTCCGTAGACGGCTCGATGTCGGAGTAGCGTGACTCGCAGATGACATCATCCACCTTGCGCAGAGGACCCTGGGGTATCCCTGGGAATTTGGAGGCGCAGTCGTACGCAAAGTAACGATACACCTGCCAGGTGCGTCCAAAATCTGCCGAGCGCTCAATCAGCATGGCAGCTGGACGGAACGTCTGGATAAAGAGATAAGGGTGAAGTTAAGGGCAGAGAGAAGCTTTCAGACCAGTTGTATTATTGTGCATGTGGAACTGTATTATGTTACTGGATTCAATTTCACATATAGAGATGTTTCAGATGGCATTTGCCCTTGATCATTACCTTAAAGGTCATGATGAGATGGGTAAAGTGAAATTCTGCCTCCAGATCAAGCTGGAGGTAAACATCCGACTTTCCTAAATACAGAAAGAAAAGAAGAGGGGAGAGAAAAAGATGGAGGAGAGAGATAGAGACAGAGAGAGAGAGAAAGAGAGAGACAGGCCCAAATTATTGTTTTTTGTGCTGTTTCAGCAGTGTGTAGTTTTAGTCAGTTCTCAGGTGGAAGTGTTGGACTTTAAAACACCTCATCATAGTATTATCCTCAGAGTGGGAGTGCCCACAGTACACCGTACCTACAGGACTTTCCCCTTACCAAAGGGCAGGACTGTTTGATGGAACACTTCATCCCTAACCACAAACAAAGTGGGAGGAACACCTTACACTGCTTAAAGCAAAGCTATGGTGGTAAGACAGCTGAACCTGTAAACTTGACATGTTGCAGCATGGCTCAAAGCCTCATGGGTAAGATCACATGAAGTCCGGCTCGCTCCATTGATCTTCCTGTTCTGTCTGATTTCCAGCAGCGCCTTTTAAGCTGTCTTAACTCGGAGTACAGACTGCGTGTTAGAGAGCCTCCGCTCAGAGGGAGTATGACGTTTCAAAAGCAGCGCCTGGAGGCGAGCTGAGATGAGGGCTTCAAAACACCATCGAATGGCATCACAGAGCAACACACAGCACGGCTGGTAGTGAGCAGCACACCAATAACATATGATCTCAGATCATCTGTGATGAAAGACAAACGCAATGGTCCATCAAAAAACATTAAAAACTGGAAATAGAGGTCATTAACTACGGAGAAAGAGAAAGAAGGAGGGGGGGGGTCTTCTTAAAACAGAACATTTTTCATCCTCAACACAACCTTTCATGAGTTAAAACTATGCATTTCATGCACTTTCTCCTAAAGTCAAATGTCATATTAAACCAACAGACAATAAATCTCTGTAGCCATAAATAGTGTTATTGTGGAGAAGGGCGTTTGGCTAATTACTGTGCATAACACACACACACACACACACACACACACACACACTCACACACACACACACACACACACACACACACACACACGGACGCACGCATGCACGCGCGCACACACACACACACACACACACACACTCACACACACACACACACACAGCTAAATAATGAGCTGTTAAATAGGAAGGAAAACAGAGGCACAACAGAGGAAGAGGGCGGACTGAATGAAGCGAGCGAGTGAGGGAGCGAGGGAGTGAGGGAGGGTGTGGGCGCACAGGGACAAAGGGAACGGACTGAAACACTCGCACAATGTTTTCTCTTTTGCCTCTTTACTACTGCACTGCAGTTGGCTTCGCTGTAAGAGTCCTTAGGAACAGGAAGTCGTCCAACAGGGAGCAACAAAAACAACAAAGAAAGGCAGAATATATGCATGGGCCTCTAACTGTACACTCACTGCATATGCAAGGGGGTCTGCACCTGCCTGAGTGCTTGGCAGGCTATATTATGTAGAGCAATGTGCTCACTGCTCACCAGACAAAAGTTAATTGCTCTGAGAAGGGGGGTGACCAGGGGGTTGAAGGGCCGGAATGAGTATCCGCTGGCAGGACACGTGCAGGGCCACCGTCTGAGGCCCACTGTTCCGGATCTCCATTCTCAGACCTACGGACGAGGTGCCATGGCAACGGCGGGCAAAAATAGTGACCGCTTCCTGTTAATATTGGGCCCAATATGGCAGGCCGTGGTCCGTGGGGGACTGAGAGGTTGTAGCTGGGCTCATTATCAAAGCTCATAAGTCATCATTCCCCCCTCTCTGTTTAACAGAAATAGACCTAAACTGGGACACTGTTTAGGAGACCAAGAATGAGGGGGTTTTATCGCTATGCGATATGAATAAAAGATGATTTACTGAAATCATGCCATTTAGGGAATTTTTCCATCCAGTGAGCTCACTGTTACTTTTTGCCCTCTTTCTCTCTCTCTCTCTCTCTCTCTATCTTTCTCTCCCTCTCTCTTTCTCTCTCTTTCTCTCTCCCTCTCCCTAGCTCTTGGTATCTCCACCATGTTCCTAAGCCACCGTGAAGCACAGTCTGTAATTAAGTACATCTGCAGTAGCGTGGTCTTGGTCTGGATCGCGTGGGGCTTTGCTGATGTGGTGGATCTGTGGCCTTTGAAAGGTCTCCAGAAACACTGTGCTCTCTCGCACTGCCACACAAACTCTGTGATTTGCTCTCACTCAGTCCTTTACCTCTGTAAACTGCGAGGGAGTCAGAAGGACTCGAATGCAACAACTTCCACTGGGTGTGTGCGGAGGTTACTACGTTTATTTCATGAAATGTTAATGAGTTTTAAGTGGAATGCCCATATACTAACTATATGAGGATAACAGATTTTAAATTTAGTTCAATTTAATTAAATTTGACTCATTTAATGCCTCAACGCATTCAATGCGTTATCCAATGCATGTTCTTTCAATATTTACAATCTTTTTTCTCTCCTTTTATTCTATTGTCCATCCTCAGTCCCTCGTCCCTCCCTTCACTCTCCCCTGGTTCTGTGGCTGAGCAGGTCGTGGTATTAATAGTGCACAAAAATTAGCCTGCTAATAATAAAGCTCATTTGTTTACTGTGTTGGGTGTATGCCACCGACCACTGGGCCCCGATTGGTCTCAGGGATGGTAGTCATTTACTGAAATAGAGATTATGAGAGTTGTGTGTGTGTGTGCTTAATGACACCACACACTATAAATGATGACTGATGATTGATTATGCATCAATTCTGTATTTGTGTGAAGGAAAGTGATCTATTCAGGGAATCGTATTCACAGTCAGACGGTGTTACAATTAAGGAACATCTATCTTTCTCTGAAATCTTTCACAATGTTTGACTGTGTTGGCCTCACCGTTCTCAGACTGCCACCAGGACTTTTTGCGGTGAGACTTGAAGGCGCTGATGACGTTGTCGATGCGGTGGCTGATGGTGTTGTACACGGCGTCGTAGGGTCGCCGAGAGTCACACTGGAAACACTTCTTCTCTTCCTGCAATGGAGGTCAAAGGTTAAACTACAGGGGTCATGAGGAGGAGAGGGTGGTATCTGCCACCTTATACAGGTATGCCTCCTGCAGAATTAGCTAAGGTGTGTGAGGGACTGTTGGTGATGGATGTTCGCACCTGCAGGTGACTGACGATACAGTAGGACTCTTTCCTCCGTGAGCCGCAGGTGGACGACGCCTTCAGGTTCTTCTCTCGGCCCACCAGCAGGTCACCAGTTGCTGGGTAACAGCTGCTATGGGTGCAGCCATGGGCGTGGTCAGGCTCCTGGGCAGAGGCTGTCGCCAGGACTACGACAGGAGAGAAGCACGGGTGGGTGAGTTAACACGGAGCAGGAAAAGTCTCAGGGCTGATGCACTCAAGGGTGTTGAAAATAAATAAATAAAAAAAACTCAATGAAATCCACATTCCACTCAAACTCACTGCCCAGAAACGGACAAACTATGTGCAAAGGCCGACCTCTGCTTAAAGGGGACTAAAACAATCTTTCTCATGATATCTGCTGTGAAATATACCATACAGACACTTGCATTTACCACCCACATGCCCTCAAGGCCTATATGTGAGCTTCAGGACCACCAAGTGGGAACATTATAAGACTTTAAGTATGAGATGACAAATTAACACCCCTGCGGTTTACCTGAATTTGTTTTTTGGATTTGGATCTGATTATAGGGTATGCAGTGGAAAGCGAGCATGAACAAATGATTTAGGCTGCCAGGCAGGTCTGTTCCCCCTCATATCCCAGAGCCAGAGCTGTCTGTGGGGGTTGTGTGTGTGGGGGGTTGTGTGTGTGTGTGTGTGGGGGGGAGCTTCCCACAGCGGGAACACTGAATAAATGGGTGAACTGAACTGGGACCCTATCACAAATAAATCATAAAACAAAAGTAAGGAGGAAGAGGTAGGGAGTGTGTGTGTGTGTGTGTGTGTGTGTGTGTGTGTGTGTGTGTGTGTGTGTGTGTGTGTGTTGGGGGGACTAGCCCTGATCAAATAACAGAGATGTTGCGTATTTGTTTGTGGGTGTAGAGGGGATGTATGTTTGTATATGTGTGTATTTGTGTTTGTGTTTGTGTATGTATGTGTGTTTGTGTGTGTGATTGTGTGTGTGATTGTGTGTGTGTGTGTGTGTGTGTGCGTGTGTCATGGGGGTGTGTATGTGTTTTCTTTTACAGCACTCAGAAGGACGCATTCCCGCAGCATTCTGGGACAAATCCCTCCTGAAACACCAATGGAGTGTGGAGACCTGGTGCTCACATTCCACAGGAGAGACGTGTGTGTGTCTGTGTGTGTGTGTGTGTGTGTGTGTGTGTGTGTGTGTGTGTGTGTGTGTGTGTGTGTGTGTGTGTGTGGAGACTTGGTGGTCACATTCCACAGGAGAGACGTGTGTGTGTATGTGGGGGGGGGGGGGGGGGGGTCGTTAACAACAATATGCAACAGGGGCTTTCAATATGGGTTTAATGTTAGCTGGTACTTCCAATGCACATGTGTAGATATGTACAGTACACACACACACACACACACACACACACACACACACACACACACACACACACACACAATGGGTATCTTCTTCTTCTGTATCTTCTGTCCTAAAAAAGTTTATTTCTGAAGGGCCTTCCAGATCTGTTTTCACTTAAGATTAAGATGTGTCTGACAGACCTCCCACAGGTACACACATAGCCCACACACACACACACACACACACACGGACACACCCCAAATCGGACCATATCAATTCACACGTCTAGAGTAAGACAACACTTTCCAGGGAACAGCATCCACACACACACATACACACAACTAGAGTGAGTATGTGAGTTGGCAAGGTCTCATCCCTGCGTGGGAGCGCTTGACCCCTTGTGAGAAAAGTCTTGAGTAGGCATTTTTGCTCCGCTCGGACCTGGTGCTGTGTGTCGCTAAGGGCAGCTGTGTTTGCCTGGCACTCGCCCACGTCTCACTGTGCTGCAAGCCATCACAAACATACACACATCCTCTCTCTGTCTTTCTCACACAGACAAATGTATACACGCCAAACATATTCACAAACTCTCTCTCTCTCTTTTTGTCTCCATCTATCTCTCTCTCTCTCTCTCTTTTTCTCTCTCTCTCACACACACACAAAAAACACATCACACAAGGATGCACACATACACAAGCCAGAAACACAAACGCTACTTTTTTGACAGTGTGCATACAGATCTATACATTGAGAGCAAGGACACTGGTAAAGATATAAGGGCTTAAACAGTATGTCACACACAAACACACACACACACACACACTCACCCACACACACACCCACACACACACACACACACTCAGACACACACACACACACACACACTCAGAGACACACACACACACACACACACACTCAGACACACACACACACACACACACACACTCACACACACACACACACACTCAGAGACACACACACACACACACACACACACACACACACACACACACACACACACACACACACTCACACACACACACACTCAGAGACACACACACACACACACACACACACTCACACACACACACACTCAGAGACACACACACACACACACACACACACACACACACACACACACACACACACACACACACGCACACGCAAACAAACTAACACTCTCCTCTTCATTGCACACCCATGATCATAACCATATCTACTAATGACCTACATGGGAGCATATGCACATAGGCAGGCAGGCCGTATCAGGGAGGAGAAGAGCAGGACCACACCGCAGCCTTCCCAGCAACACAGAGGCAGTGACTCTATTTAAACCCCAGGGACGCATTATCACTGTTCCCTTTCCTGCCGTCACAAAAGCACTCTGTGATAAAGCTACGCACGAACCAACGTGATAGAGCAATTACAAATTTAGCTTCCGCAATTACACTTAATCGAGCTAACAGCCAGCGAGCACAATAAAAACGACAGAGAGAAATAAAGCAAAGGGATGGAGGGATGGAGGGAGGGATGGAGGGAGGGCACATAAAGTGGAGGTAATGGGGTGAGACACTCGGCCACTCAGTTAAGTCTTTACTTCCTCTCTCCTGGAGCCCTGGCTTTTGAGAGGAGGACGGAAGTGGAACAGGAGACAGAGCGATAACAACGTGCACGGAGGAGACAGTGAAAGACTCAGAGAGGAGGAGAAAAGGAGAGCATACATTTATGCCAGGGCTGTTTGTATGGGGGTGGGTTTGTGTGTGTGTGTGTGTGTGTGACTGTGTGTGTGACTGTGTGTGTGTGTGTGTGTGTGTGTGTGTGTAACTGTGTGTGTGTGTGTGTGTGTGTGTGTGTGTGTGTGTGTGTGTGTGTGTGACTGTGTGTGTGTGTATGACTGTGTGTGTGTGTGTGTGTGTGTGTGTGTGTGACTGTGTGTGTGTGTGACTGTGTGTGTGTGTGTGTGTGTGTGTGTGTGTGTGTGTGTGTGTGTGTGACTGTGTGTGTGTGTGTGTGACTGTGTAAGTGAGCGTGCTATAGGAGACGAGGGGGGACTTGCTTTTCTCCCACCTCCGCTCTCCTCCCGCGCTGCCGCTGGAGAGCTGTCATGGCGGCCCTGGCCCTGTAAGCAGACACCGGTAGGTGCGTAGGTGCTGCTCCCGCTTCAGCCTGTTCCCAAACCAGACGTGTAATGAAGACATCCCCCTGTCATTACGCAATCCCCCCTCTGTGGCGCTCAAACCACACACCGCATTACTCCGGGGGTGTGATGGCCTAGTTTCAGGGAGAAAAACACAGAGCACTCCACTTCCCCACTCTACTCCCCGCATCTGTCATTTAAAACCACTCTCCAGTCGACCAGCTGAGCTGTGATATGAAAACATGTCAGAAATGGCACTTTAGGGCATTCCTGCACAACCTTTTCCAGGGGCAACATCCTATGGTCCTCCATTACAGATGAAATTCATTAATGATTAGCCGCGGGCCTTAGTTGGTGACAGCGTCGGTATTTTGTCTGAACGGTCAGGAGAATGTCTACCCATCCGCCCATCCATCCCCGTGGCACTGTGCCACCCACCCCACCCCCTCCTTACATGGACAAACAGGGAGGAATGCATGAGGACAGCTGGCAGAGGGGAGGCATACCTCCGCGCTAACAAAGCCCTGCTGTTACTGTGAGTTACTGTAGCCACCCGAGCCACACTCTGAACTTCATCAACACTGGAAGGGAGTTAACTCTAAGCCTGAGTTAGTCAGGCAGGCTAATATATTCAGGCATTTGGCGGATGCTGTGTGGAAATAAGCTGTTACGTTTGGTTATTAACAATCCGAAAGGAGTAATAAAGAGATAGCAACAGGGGCAAATTAGTGATATTTGTTTGATTACATTCAGTAAAGTTAACCTTGATGACACATTGATTTAAGCAAACTTTAGTGGGGTAAGTTGCTTCTCCCAGATGCTGTGACAGACCTGGCGTTGACGGTGCTATTTGTCAGGAACAGTCACAAGAGTAAGGACTTTGGGCCGGACGTTTCCCATCATCCTCTTGGCCTCCTATCTGCATGGCCAAAGCTAATCTCCTGTCATGAGCTGGAGCACGAAACAAAGAGAAGGCTTCTCTCTCTCTCTCTCTCTCTCATTCTCCCTTCCTCTCTCTCTCCCTCTCTCTCTGCCTCTCTTTTTCCCATCCTCTCTCATCTCTTTATTTTACTTTCTACCTCTGCGCTGTGTCTCACTGTGACTTTCATTATTACCAGAGAACCCCCCCCATCTCTCTCTCTCTCTCTCTCTCTCTCTCTCTGCCTCACTCCACCCTCTCTCATCTATTTATTTCACTTTGTACTTCAGTGTTGTGGCTCACTGTGACTTTCATTATTCCCAAAGCCTCTGTGTCTTTTCTACTCTCTTTCCCTCTCTCTCTCTCCCTCCCTCTGCCTCTCACTTTCTCTCTTTCTCTTCCTCTCTCTCTTTCTCCATCTCTTTATTTCACTTTCTTCCTCTGTTGTGTGATTCACTGTGACTTTCATTATTCCCAAAGCCTCTTTCTCTCTCTCTCTCTCACTCTCTCTCTCTCTTTCTCTCTCTCTCTCTCTCTCTCTCTCTCTCTTCAATAACTTTCCTTCCTCTCCAGGGTCCAATCCAGTAAACCCAGCTTTCCCCGGCCGCACACCCACACCCCTGCCCCTCACACTGACCCACACACACACCCACCCACCTCCCTTGGCCGTTCTTTTTTCTCTACGCAATGTGAAATCTGAAATGTACACTTATTTCTGAAGGCCCCGCTGTTCGGCGCTTGGCACCGCTTGCCAGGACGGCATGAATGCTGCCCCAGCCGCGAGGCTTTGTGCGAGCCGAGGGAGGGCAGATTATCCCGGCATCTCGACTTTCAGCCGTGGCCTGAAGCAAACAGGCGCCTGTTGGAAGCGGGGGAGTGGTAGCTTTACTTCAGGAATCAAAGAGATGTGAGATAGGGAAAAAAATGTCCCTGTCCTGTTTACATAAGGCTTGAGGTAAAGTGACACAGAGACGACACATTCTGAAGGATCTGGAGCGACAACAGGAGACCTGGGTGACAAAAACAGTCTGGTGCCTGACTTCCAGAGATGGAAAATCTGCCTTCAGAAAGTAAACTTTTACCTTTCATGTATTTAATCCATTTATTCACTAAACCGGCAGCTACCTAATTAGCACACCACTTCAGCCGGGTAGATAAGCTAATTAGTGAAATCACAAGCGACCAGGCAGAACCAATACATGGTAAGAAGTTTACTCTCGCGGCCCCAGCCGTGGCGCAACTGGCTGGGGCACCTGCACCGTACACCGGCGACCCAGGTTCGATTACCGCCCCATGGTCCTTTCCAGATCCCACCCCGACTCTCTCTCCCATTCACTTCCTGTCATTCTCCACTATCCTATCCGCAATACAGGCATAAAAGCCCCCCAAAAATATACTTAAAAAAAAAAGAAAAAAAGACCTTTACTCTCGGGAACTAGGGTTTCCCAACCTTGTTAGCTTTCTAAACCACAGACCAGAGCTAAGACTCTGAGGTGGAGAACGGATGGAGGTGTTTGCACTCTAACCAGGGGGATGTGGAGGGCATCTCAGAGGTCAGAGGGGAGGGTCTCTGTAACTCTGGCTACCGATGTGAGGGAGGCTTTAAACAGAGCTTTCTACTGCAGAGTAAACTCTCCCACGACACAGTGCAAAAAGTCAACAGTCTTCATTTTCTGAAGCTCTTCTGCTAATTAACGTACATGTTTCTTTCCTCCCTTTCCTTCTCTCCCTCTCTGCCTCCCCTCTCTCTCACTCTCTCTATCTCACACACACACAGCTACTCCCCTCTCTCTCACTCTCTCTATCTCACACACACACAGCTACTCCCCTCTCTCTCACTCTCTCTATCTCACACACACACAGCTATTCTCATCTGATGCACTGTCCGCCCCCCCCCCACCCCCATACCCACAGAGCTTGAGTCCTCCTCCTCCTCCTCCTCCTCCTCCTCCTCCTCCTACCTCCGTACCTCTGTAATGGACCAAATTCCATGGATTTCACTGGGAATTGCAAATCCCTGATGTGGGGGGGCTGGGCTGACTGCTGGTGCTCCGGTGCTTCCATCTGGGATGGGATGGAAGCCAGAACCCCTG
>NC_055963.1:10091434-10111434 GCF_018492685.1 Alosa sapidissima
AGCTTTACGAACAAAAAAGTACCTTTTTTCTCCCCTTCCTCCATCCCCCTGTTGTTTTGTCCTTTTCTTCCATTACTTTACAGAGCAAGGCACACACACACACACACACACACACACACACACACACACTAGACTGCTTGTTGCGGCAGGACAATTGCACATTTTAAAGGGAGCTGGCAATGCTTTCAGCTCCAAAAAAAAACAAGAGAAAAAAAACTGTGCATGAGGTCATCACTTCAAGTTACAACCTAAGAAGAGACCCAGTGCTTAAATCCTCTGGGGCAGCCATCACCATGACTCATAAAAAACAGAGGTGTCGCCGTCCATCCCGAATGCCTCTCATCAGCCTGACCCCCCACCACCATCCCCCACCTCCAAACTCACTATCATCATGGGAACCTGGCGAGACATTTCAAAAATAACTCAGTCATCATCGTCCCCCCGTCCCTGTTCTCCTGTCTGCTGCCTGTCTGTCTGTCAGCCCTGACGTAGAGAGATACCACAGCGGTGAGTGAGGCCTCCCACCAGACTCAGAGCCATAACCTGCTGGAGATTCACCAGAGATCCACAAAGGGATATAGTGTCAAACCAGGAGACAGTGGAAACTTTACAGAGTAAAATACAACAAAGTTAATATTGAGTGGATGATATAGAAGAGGACAATGTACTAAATGGACAAAAGGACAAAGGAGAAAAGACAAACTTGAATGAAAGGATATTGTAGCTATGTCTCTTTTTTCTTTGCTCTTTCCTTGTGAACTGTATACCTATAGTTGTACTGTAGTTTGTGGTTTACATGCATTCAGTGTGTGCAAAATTGCTTTTCTTTCCTAATACAACATGCTGATCACACAACAAATGAATGAAAGGATATAGACGGTTTTAAGGGTAACAACATAAACAAGCATTACCGTAGCAACGCCCGAATGTTCCATGAAACCGTCTATAGAGAAAACAGTTCAGAGGTGCCTACTGTGAAACAGCAGAGTGAAAACAATCCCATCAGAATCCCAGGACCAGGCTATATATGGCGTCCCCTAATCTAGGAGCACACCACACACCACCCCCGCTAACTTACCCCGACAACACACTCACCCCTCACCCCTCACACTCACAAAAAAACACCTTCTTATGCTAAGAAAATCCCCGACCCAACCCCCACCCACTGCCTGCCTCCCAGCAGACAGGCATGAGAAAGGCCCACGGCTGGCAGCGGAAGAATGGGACGAGGGGAGAAAAAAGTGAAAGCCTGTGAAACAGGAAGAAGGAAGCGGCGAGTGACCGACGGCTCAATGGACATGAGCCGGCCCCTTGCCACCGCCACTAAACGTATGTCCAGTCAATGGCTCTGTGGTCAGCCCACTGATAACCTCTGGGGCTGTAGCCTATCCCACCGACAGATCTGACAGCTAGCGAGAGGTCTGCACGGAGATAAGACTTGACATCAAACACAGAGTGACGGCTGAGCGTCTCCCACTGTGATCTCTACCCAGTGGCTTTATCAATGCCACCCACAGGCTGACAGGCGCTGCGTCACTTTTACCCCTCTCTTTGACGCTGGTGGTCTCCCTCAGTCCCAATTTCCTGTTTCAGTTATGTGCCTCAGACACACAATCAGATGTTTCTGAATGCATTTGAATGCAATTGCATTTTTCCATCCAGCAGAGAGGATGTATAATCTAACCCCCCAACCCCCACCCCAACCCTCCAATTTTCACCTATTGACCTCTAGTTCCCTTTTTAGCACCCCCAATAAATACATTTGGCCAGAGAATAGGGGGCCTTCAGGAATAACATAGGTCACTAATTGAGTGCCTGGGGGTCCAATAAGCCTGTGTGTGCTGCTGAGCTGCAGCTTTTACCGTGGGCTGTTAAGACGGCTGTAAAGCAAGGCTACTTAAACATGACAGTGACTGAAGAGACAACGCTGGCTAATCAACAGGTGGACTCACCATTCTCCGAGACAACACAGTCCTAACAATTCACCGTTTCCTGCATAGATGCATCTCTTCGTGGATACTCAAATACGCTCACACACACAAAGACATCCATACCCGAACACACACACACACCACACACACACACACACACACACACACACAGACCCACACACACTATGTACTGATCTCACATACACATGACAGTTGGAGCCAAAAACAAATTCTCAATCAGCCTTCAATTAGCCTTGTGTAGTGCTTGGCAATACACTCACAAAAATCTGCTCTTAGAACTCTGCACCATCTCAGAGTTCCGATTCATTATGGAGTTGTACTTCAGACTATAATTATGCTCAAATCTGTGATTCTGGAAGCAATGGGAACTATTTTCTGTTTTTATTTCCTACTGGTCTCCCTAGATTGCCTAAACACTTAATAACGTTAAACTTTAAATTCTGACAGCAAGATTCTAAGGTTACAAAAAATACTAAGCTGTGGAGAAGCAAAAAGTTTGTCTCTCCATGTCTCTCAACTATATGCTATTTGCCCACCATCAGCACCACCCAAGTGGCTCCTCTCTGGGTGGTAAAGGCACATGGTAGCTGTAAATACAAGGGGTCAGCAGTATAGGGTAACACACTGACCATTTAAAGAGAGAGGCTGAAAGAGTTCTAAAAAGTTACACGTAACCTGAGGCAAAGAAAAACGGATATCCCAACAGGGAGTGTAGATGGCTATCCATCACTACCCCTAACACATACACACACACACATTCAGGGCCGTCGTTTTAGATCATAAGCTTTAGGACATTAGAAAAATGTATACAGTTATGCGGTGACCCAACCGTTCTGTTATAAACCAGTAGGCTACCCCTTGTTCTAAATTGTAGAACAGCAAATATCATGAATCGCCAAAAGATCCGCTATGATGCTGAGCGCTAAGTTCATGATATCCTTATGAAAGAGATTGGGTACTTACCACATACGAACAGAGCCACGAGCGTGCGCATGGCTATAAGACTATCAATCCTTTGACGCTTCACTTCTCTGAAATATGGAATACAAAGGTTTTGCTCATAACAGAAAAACCCGATAATATTGAGCTACATATTACAGACATAGGTGAGAGAAAATCATTAGAGAAAAATAAATAGAGCTAACTTTATATGTAAGAAATATTACACAGTGAAAGGCACTTTGAGTATCTGTCTAAAATCGACACTCACCGCTGGCGCCAAAGTTCTCTTATGTTTTTCTAATCCTCACAGAGCAGCCATTAAAATCTCGTGTTGATGAATTTGCAGCGGGACAACGCTCGCAGAGTTATTTGAAGTCTGCTGCACTCGCAAAAGTTTTGCCGTGCGGGGCGTGTACGAAAGAACGCAGCGGAGCGTCACTAAACCGGATTCAACCATGCGCTCGCACACGCTTCAATGTAGGGAGGTATGGAGCTTATATTCAAAGTTACATACTCAATTTTGAGTTTCTTTAGTTTACCAAAATATGTATAGTGTGTGAACTAATAATGTAGCCTACAATTGGGAAAAATATAGCAGCATATGACCCATGCCATGAAGCCCTGAACAACTGGAGCCTAAACAAGCATTTTAATTTATTCTGTTAAAATGCTAAATTACATGTTTTATTGTCACACAAAACTTAAGTGTTTCTGGTGTTACTAACTATACAAATGATGTGAGCCTCTATTCACTGTGCCTCTTCAAACTCCAACACACACACACACACACACACAGTCCAAAAGACATCCTATATCTGTTCCACCATCTCTCTCTGTGCTTTGACAAGATGAAGGCCATGAATTTGTTGTAGCATCTACTTTGTGACTGGACACCCCAGCCTTCATCATCTTGTCCACTGTCCAAAGTCATTTTTACCTCAATTTTACTTCAATATACAGCACCTATTCAGCGAACAGAGTTTATAAGAAAAAGTATTGTTGCCAAACTTGCCATTAAACCCACCCTCCCCTCTCTCTCATTCTCTCTCTCTCCCTCTTACAGTGCCCCTTTGTTGAATGGTGGGAACCTGAGTAACATTGTAACTGAGCTGGATCTTTTTTAAAACAGTCCCAAGAACTGATTTAGAAACCAATTGATATGGAGGCAAGGCAAGGCAAGCTCACTCAAGATCAAGTGGTCCGGTAACTGTAATTATTGTTATCACTACGCGACGAGTCGGCCCAGTCACTGGTCACACAAAGCACCGTGGTGGACGGGAGGTGACCCTATTAGCTCTCTTTGAGTGTAATGTGTTAATGGAGGGTTAAGTCACATGACTGACTGAAGTTCCTTAGGTCAGATAAGAGTACTCATCCAACTCTGTGAGGAGAGGGAGGGAAGCCCTTGGCAAATAGAGTTACTGGCAGAGAGGATGGCTGGACTCAGGAGGAGACCCTGAAGACATGAGCGGGGTTGCGCTCTAGCACTCTCTAGTAGTTAAGCTTGATATTGATATATGAAATATGAAATCACCAAACTGTAATCATATACAAACAGCAGGTTATCCAATGGACACTGTATATTCATTTATTTTGTCACAAATAAACAGCAGAAATGTACAAACGTTAAGTTATTCATGGTGAAGTGTGCATACCAAAATGTGTGTGTGTGTGTGTGTTGGTCTGTCACTGGGCAACCTTAAGCTCTCTTTTTTCAAGGTTTAAACATTGAAAGTCTACAGTGCAGAACACTGTTGACTACGTACCCATCTCAATAGTAATTTGTTGTAGGACAAGAATGATAGAACTCTACAGTATGTCTATTCAGCTCAGCAATCTTTTTTAGAATTAAAATGTTATTCAAGTGTGTTTGGAAAAGTAATAGAGATACAAATATAATCACAGTATAAATGAAAACCATTCACCCTCGCCCCCCCTCCCCTTTTGTTACAGTATATTTTTCCACAAATATGTACAGTATTCCCCACCTTCACCTTAGGCAAATCTCATTTACTGCATACATACTGTATATCAGTGACATGTTACACTGTTAAATGTATCACCGTTTGGGACACTAGTAAAAACAAAAACAGATTGTAATATTACCAAACTCAGGCAATAGCCTAACCTTCCTATAACCCTAGGAAGAAAAAGACTACCATCTTGATCTGGTATACACAAAGTTTCAGTTGCGTGTACAATAGACAAACAAACACGTATCAGTATGGGCATAGGGACAAACCCTCATCTCCCCCACCCATTACAATTTCATAACATGTCTCTGCCCACCCCGGCCATGTGCACACCTTTCTGTGGTTTCATCTAAACTTATAAGCAGCAAATCAGTGTCCCATTCATTTACCCAGGTCCAGTGTATTATTAATGTGAAAAGGTGTGGTTGGCTATATTGACATTTTATAAGCATTTGATTGGTAGAAAAAATAAATCTAGAATCAGCTTATTGCAGGGATCTCCAACCTTTCTTTCTTAGAGGGCTACTTTGACAAAATGAACATGGCTGAGAGCTACCAATGTTTAGTAGGCTATTAGTAGTAGCATGTTTTCACCCAAAACAGCTGAATAAGTTTCATATGCATTTTAAGGCTCCTTTATCTTCTCTGTTTGTAGACTGTAAATTTGATTTGATAAGAATTTTAAAAAGCTTTACCAAGTGACTGTTCTAACAGATTTATGAACATTGTCCTTAAACCTTTTGGAGTGCTAGGTGTGGAGCTAGTGGTAGCTCAAAAGCTACTTGTTGGAGACCCCTAGCTTATTGTGTTTTGCAGTAGTAGCATGTTGGGCAGCTTACATTGTGGCATTACAGTACATAAAACAATACAGGGAAATAATCCCTTGACTATGTCAGCAATAAGGCAACACACTGGCTTTGAGTGGTAACATTTTAAAGTCCGTTAAGAGGAGGTGAGGCCTCCTGCTGTGTCTTGAGGTGCTGATTGGCTCGTAGCAGCAGTGGTGGGTGGGGTTTAAGTGCACGTGCTGTATCCCTGCGCCCGTTCTCGGATGTGCTCCCTCACTCTGGTCACGTTCTGCTCCAGCTCCGACAGCTGGTTCCGCTGGTCCTGCATCCGCCGCTCGTTCCTCTTGAACTTCTTCTCGAGATCTGCACGCACAACACGGAACACGGACCATCAGGACAGAATGACTCAAAAGCGTTCTTCAGAGTATGCTGAGGACAGACTCTACGACAGAAATGATAACAGTGAGGGGATGGGATGCTTGTTCCAAAATACCCCAAGAAATGTAAGGAGGATAATGTACAGAATATAAAGACTTACAGATAACCCTGTCTGAAAACATCAGATCAGCTTCCATATGGTGATCTTATCAAGATAACAAAGAAAGGTCCCAGGGCCAGGAACAAACTATGGTGAAAATGATACCAACCTATTGTTGAATGGGCTTTTTGGTAGGCCACTGAGAACCATTCCAGGCAAGGGGGAGAGACAATTATCATATAGAACAACAAACGGTTGCCAGACCTGTTGGCATTAGAAGCCTAATTCATTTACATCTGTGATGCAATCTAGGAAAACCCTTCACATGATGCACTCAAAAACCCGATTCTTGCTCCGTTTCAACTCTCTGGTGAAATTTCACCAGCTTAAGATTCTGATACCATCAACATTCTGGACAATGTCCCCTAGCAAAATTCAAGATACCATCCTTCCAAAATCTTTGATGTTGCTAGGATGGTATCAGAATCATAAGTTGGTAAAGTTGCACGATGCGAAGTGTTTTCCCTGATCGCATCACATTTAGAGTGGAGGAGGTACTTTGAAACATGGCGAGAGTTTGAGAAGCTCTGGGTTCAGTCTGCATCATCTGTACCCGGAATGTGTTTCACGTGCTTCGTTACTGCTTCTTACTGGAATAAAGATTGAATGCTGCATCAACCAAAGAAACATCATTTTTCTTACAACTTGTATTATGCTTTATGCCACTTTGGACAAAGATATGGAAATGTGGTCAAACTGCTTGTTTTCAAGGCTGACTTTGACATTTTTTGGCATCTACTGTGAAACCAGACTCAGAAGCATGTTTCTCAAACTATTAAGCCTTTTCCACCAACAGAGAACCGGCACAAAAAACAGTCTTTTCCTGTGAACGGAAATGGATGTGACAATTGACAGGACAATTAATGCACACTACGCCCTCAGTTGATAACACGTCCCGGTTTCCTTCAAAACTGGTGGAATTGCAACACTGAGATGGGTTTACAGTAACGAAAAAGTGAAATCTCTCAGACACGTACTCTTTAGCTTCTCCAGGTCGGTAGTGGCTTTCTTCAGCAGGTCCTCAGCCTCTTTCTTCATGTCTTTGGCCCGCTGGTTGATGTTCCCAGTCGCACTGCCGCCCAGGGAGTCTACCTTCTTGGTCAGCGTGTCATAGAGCTCCTCGGCCTTAGTCAGATCCTTGGAGGACCAAAGAAAGAGACAAATGGTCAACGACACTCTTGGTTGGGAAAGCTGCTGGGTCATTTTTGCACAACTTCTGTTAAGAGTGAAAGAGCTTCATGAGCAAAACCTAAGCGTTCACACTAAGAAACATACACACAGATACACTCACATACACATACACACGCAAACCCATACACTATACACACCAATAAACTGGCACGGATGGACACACAAACACACGCTCTCACTCATATCTCATTTAAGAAATACAAAAATAAACATTTTAACACAGACGTGCACATACACACAAGTATACCTTGTAAAAACGCACACACACACACACACACACGCACACACACACACACACACACACACACACACACACACACACACACACACACAAACCTCCTTCAGTGCATCGGCTGCCTCCGTGGCATTGTTTGCATGAGCCTTGGCCTCCTCGGCCATCTCCCTGTTCAGCTCCGTCTTGTTCCTCAGGGCCTCGATATCCTCCGAGAGCCTGGCCAGCCGCATCATGGCGTCCATCTGCTTTCGCTCCAGATCAGTGAGGTTATTCTCCACCTGATACGAGGTCGAGACGGAGAAGAGAGTGAGAGGCAGATCAACTAGGAAGGAGAGGGAGGTTTACACAGGACAATTCCTCTTCTTTCAAGTCCTACTCTGTCCAAGGTTTGAATTGTTTAATAAAACATTCAAGGAGTCGCAAAGCTATGACTAGCCAAGACATCAAATGTATGCATGTTTACAGTACAATATTATGTGCGTATGTACTATACATAATGCTGATGCAACAATAACTTAACATAAGTGGAAATATGTGAAAATCAAATATTTACATTTAGATTTATTCATTTAGCAGACGCTTTTATCCAAAGTAAATTACAAAATGAGGAATAACGTTCAAGCTACACAAATTCACTCTACCATGGTAGTGGCTTCTCTGGTGCTGTTCAGGTTGTTCATGGCGACCTCGGTAGCATTCTTTGCTTTTTCTATGGCCTTCTTAGATGCATCCAGGGCATTTTTGGTCTCATTAGCTGCATCTTTGACACCCTCAGCCCGAGCCCTACACAAATGCATACACAATAACACACACACAATAACACACACACACACACACACACACACACACACACACACACACACTAACAATTTCAGTGATGCCTACTATAACCTCAGACTGCAAAGATCTCAAATTTGATTTATTTGAAAATATCATCTAGGTTTGCTAATTTGTGCTTGTATGCTTGCATAACAACAACATCAGCATTAATTGGATACATCAAATTGGATCTCTCTTTCTTACTTGACATCCCGTGCTCTGTCAAGCAGGTCCTTTGCCTTTTCAAGCTCCTCAGAGGTCTGGTTGAACACGCCCTCCACGTCTGTCAAATTACTGATGCTGTCTTTGATCTGGTTGACCAGGTTGTCCATGGCGGTCTGGTTCACCGGCAAGGAGATGGCCAGCACCTGGAGGGCCACCTTCTCAATGCTCTCTGGGTCGGCTCCTTCCTCTACACAAACACAAACACAAACACAAACATAAACACAAACACAAACACAAACATAAACATAAATGTAAACATACACATAAACATAAACATAAACACAAACATGACACTGTGGCACTGGACAGGTCTCCAATAAGAACGATTCAGAGTCTAGAGATTACATACGGTTTTGTCATTTTGTAAGTATGGACAATCTGACATTACAGCACTTATTGTTTGAACTGAGCCACAATATGGATTTGGAATGAAAATGATACATTCCAGGTTTAGATAATGGCCTAATTTGTTCAAAATGGTGTTAATATGATAAACAATACTTCAGAAGAGCTAAAGAATCACTCAGCAAACACGTGTGGGCAGCAGTGTGGATTACTATACTGTACATGTGCTACTAGCTAGCAGCATTGCAGATATGACCTACCAGTTAAAAAGTCTCTGACTGTCTGAATGAAATTCTTGAGGTCCTTGTTGTTTTTCTCAAAGGCGTCCTTCTTCTCCCTGGCTTTATCTAGTGTAGTCATGGCTTGGGTCTTCACGTCTTGTGTCATCAGTAAAACATCATGGAGCTGTAGGTGTGTTACATAGAACATAGGTGGTGCTGAACATTCACATAATGCGAAATAGAGAAACACACACACACACACACACACATGCAATAAAACAGTGAAGGGCCATAAAGTTCAGATAACTGATGTGGACAGGGACTGCACCTAGGGTTAGTTTCTACATGAGAGATCATGCAATAAAAACACACACACACACACACACACACACACACCTTCTTGGACATGCTCTGTAGTTCATCACTGATGGCCGTCAGGTTGCCGCTGGCGTCTTTGGCCAGCGCGAGCGCCCCGGTGGCCGCGCTCATGGTGCCGTTGCAGCCCGGTCCGCCACACACACGCTGATTCTTCTCGTCGCGGCAACCGGCACCCCCACACGGACTGTCTGGACAGCTTCCGTTGGCACTGGCGTTGCTATGGCCACCACACACCTGAGTGGAAGGCAATTTTAGGGTTAGGGATCAACTATAGTACACAGGGCAATAAACCGATGACAAATCAGAAGCACTATGAGGCCATAAATACCCCAGCGTGAGGCTGAGGCGATAATCAGGTCAGTGAGCAAATGCTTCAGCAGGACCTCTGACTGATTTGGATCTGACCAGAGTTGAGTCAAATAGTAGCACCTCTAGCATATCTGCCTTCTCAACAACATAAAAATCCTAAAGCCTAGAGCCCAGCAGCCTTATAAGTAGACCCACAGTTTATTCCCATTACAACCCTGACATCTAAAACATCTGAAAGCTCATTTTGACTGTTTCATAATTTAATTCAGTAGATGTGTTTTCTCACTGCCACTGTGTAGCTTAGTGGTTCTCAAAGTGTGGGGTAGGGCGGGACCCCTGGGAAGTGCGGCTTTAGCAAGGCCTGAGGCCTGAGTGATGGAAATGTGTTCAAATGTAGATACACTGTTAAAGGCACTGATGGGCAACTGTTTTTTTTTTAAAATAAAATTAAAAAACAAAATAGACTGTTCCATGAGCATCCACATCTGAGCACAGTCTTTGATGTTGAGGGGAAGGAGGAGGCTGCCATTGGTCACCAATTTTGTTCTCATTTGTGAGAGGGGGGAGGGGGCTGCCATGAATAGTTTGGGAGCCCCTAGTGTAGCCACAGCAAAGTGTTTACTGTATCTTGACTTGTGCTTACGTCCTCACCTTGTGGCTGAGGTGGTGGACGCTTCTGTCCACCTCGTGCGCTTTGGTCTCCAGCTCGGACAGGGACTTCTTGTGGGCAGCGACCGTGCGCAAGAGGCGGTCTCGACTCTTGTCCAGCAGGTCCTCCGTCTCCTTGCGTGTGCGGCGGGACTGCTCAACAGGGCTCTGGGCGCCCGACACGGATGCGTTGCACCGCCGCTCCGCCTCCTGGGACTCCTGGTAGTAGCGCTTCACTTTCTCAAACTGATCTGAGTACACACAAGTGGACAAGTGCACAAGTCTAGGTCTCTAACATGTTCTCTGGACATGTTGCAAGACTGTTCCAGTTCACATTACCTCTCTGTCTCTGTCTCTGTCTCTGTCTCTGTCTCTGTCTCTGTCTCTCTCTCTCTCTCAATGGTTCTGTGACCACCAACCAATGACCAGTAAGTTGTACAGCACTATTTGTTGGTGCACGTTGTACAATGGCATAAAGTTTTTATTTTACTTACTTACTTAAGGACTGCTTACTAGCTATATGCTCATAACTTACAATAGTAATAGGACAATGAATGATAGAGATTCATCGATTTATACGTTAACACTCACAATAATAACAATATAATATTATCATATATATTACTCTTACGTATCTTTTGTATCTTACAGCATTTATCATTACAACAACGCTGCCCTACCTGCGAACCCGGCGCTGAAGTAGTTCTCCAGCTGCTTGCGATGGCTGGCAAGGGTGGCATTCAGGTCGGTCAGCTCCTGCTCCAGACTGGTCAGGTTCCGTTTCAGGTGCCTGTCCTGCTCCTCCACTTGATCCAGGTCCCTGGTGGTGGCCATCAGACGTCCATCTGTCATCGCTATCTCTGCCCTGTGACGTGAAACAGATGGGGTTATAATTCAGTTACGGACACTGAATTAGACATCGTCACTTTCTGGCCTTGTCGCCTTGTCAGTACATTACAAATGCAAATACACAGTAGACAATATGGAAAGAGTTACAATGTTCGAGTTCAAGGTTGAAAGTCTTTTAGGTTTCTCTACATATAGAGGGTATATGCATTTTAAGTTTCTCCCTCGGGGAGTTCCCCAGCCTGGTGAACATGCATTACCTCAGGTCATCAATGGACTGTGCGATGAGGTGGTAAATCCGGTCACTCTCTCCGTTCTTGATCAGGTCCCGCACCTGGTTCAGCTTCCTCTCCAGGTCCTGGATGCGAGCGTCGCTCACGCCAGGCACCATGCCCGTCTCCAGGATCATGTCCACCTTGCTTTGGATGTAATCGAGGTCGCGGCGGAGCTGGCACACGACGTCGTCCCACAGCTGGAAGCAGGGGTGGCAGGGCACGCACTTGGGGAACGCGCCGGTGTACCCACGGGCGCACTCGTCACACTGACGCCCGGACTTCCCCTCTTGGCACTCGCACGCACCCGTCACCTGGTCACACTGAGCCGACTCGGAGCCCAGTGGTTCGCAGTTGCATTCTGGAGCGACAGAGCACGGGAGGGAGAGAGAGAGAAAGGGATGGAGGGAGGAGAGAAAGAACAAATATGAGTATATACCATGACTTGACCAGATAGATATGTTCATGAGCCCCAATGTTCATGCTCCTAGTGTAGCACTGTAGTTGCCTGGCTGCAGCAACTCGAGCAAAAGATAAGGTAAAACTGATTGTTTTCAGGTTTTTTTTTCGTACTGACAGTACTCGGTGACCGTTAAAAAATTGATATCTATGTGAAAAATTGCCAGAATTCCCCTTAAAGTTCAATGTGAAGAGAGTACAAAACACTGGAGCAAGGTACATGTGGAAAGTAGACGGTCATTTCGATGTTCGGCTCCGCTGCGGCCTGGTCAGTGGCTGTGCCCTTACCTCTACACTCCACGCGTGGATCTCCCCAGTGAAGCTGCTCACATTCTGTGCATTGTTTCCCTCCAAAGCCGGGCTGACAGTGGCACTGGCCAGTAAACTGCAAACAAATAAACAAATAATATAATACTGCTAATATAATGTATCCAGTCGTACCGATAACATCACAAATAATACATGCATACTAGACTATTTCATAAAGGTACATGAAAAAAAGTGTTTTAAAAGGTTTTAGCAACAGGGTAAACAAACATAGTCCCACTAGGTCTGTTGTGGTTGTTAGATAGATAGCTCCTTTCAGACTGGTGATACCGTACCATGTTGCAGTGGGCACTCATGGCATGCTGCGGGTGACACCCACAGGGCTCACAGCCCCACTCCAGGCCAAAGTTCCAGTGGTTGGGGGCGCACTGGTCGCAGTTGTGCCCCTCGATGTTGTTCCGGCATGGGCAGGCCCCTGTCTGACGGTCACAGTGGCACAGACCGTCGGTGCAGTACTCAGGACGCGTGCCAGCCGTCACACAGGTGCAGCCTGCAGCACCCACCCACCCACACAAATACACACACACACACAAACACACACACACACACACACACACACACACACACACACACACACACACACACAAACATTACCAAGTGATAAAGTAATATAGCATATAGGGCCGGTTTCCCAAACATGGAATAATAAGCCTAGTCATAGCATAGAATAAAGAAGAACTTTAATGAAGATCTCCACTTAAGACGCTTAATCGACAGTATGTCTGTGAAACCAGCCAACATCGACTTTCTGATCTAACTTGATCCTTTTAGCCTAAAAGCAGTACTATTCCAAGAAATACACATATGGTGAATTGATGTGGCGACATATGTTGCCATTCTTCTGGACATTCTCAAAGTATTACTAGGTAACATCCTCCGGGTCTAATTAAGCCCACGTTTCCACTCTTTGTATCTAATGTCTAACGTAACCCCAAAGACACACTCAGACCTCAACAAAGAGGCACTTTCACATCAGCATGCACTGTCACGCCTGCAGAGGTCATCTCTACGACTACAGAGGTCATCTCTACTCACGCCTGCAGTCCTGCACCAGGGCGTTGCCGTAGAAACCATGCTTGCACTCGGCACAGGCGTAGCCGTCGGTGTTGTACAGGCACTTGAGGCACCGGCCGGTGCGGGGGTCGCACGCCTCTGGGTCCTGGGGGTCGGTGTTGCCATTGCACTGGCATGGACGGCACTCGCCTCCCGGCCGCTCGGGGTCACCGTAGTAACCGGGTGCGCATTGGTCGCAGCGCGAGCCTGAGAGAGGGTGGCAGAGAGAGAGCGGTTATGTCAATTAGATGATGAAGACAATAAGCAACATCTCCCCAGCAACTGCCTCTCTGTGTGGGTCTTATCAGATGTTAACCAGCTGTGAGATGCTCTTGATTGGAGTACTAAGAGAGAGAGTTAACAGGTAAATTCAGGTGAATTCTATTCTCTGGATGGACTGAGCAAACAGTATGTGGAAAATGGCATCCGATTTGTTTGAATCCTGCATAACAATAATGAGACTGCCACCACTATTTAGTCCATGTGGATACTCACCTGTAAAGCCTTGCTTGCAGTTGCAGATGATCTGGTTGGAGCCATGGTCAGCATAGCAGGAGTCTCCGTTGGAGTGGTCACTGCCAGGGTTGCCAGGACACGGACATGGACGACAGTGCTCTCCTGACCCCAATACAGGGTTGCCATAGAAACCGTTCATACATCTGAAACAGGGGGAACAAGAACCA
Source organism: Alosa sapidissima (assembly GCF_018492685.1). NCBI lineage: Eukaryota > Metazoa > Chordata > Actinopteri > Clupeiformes > Clupeidae > Alosa > Alosa sapidissima. Next base: position 10,105,639 of record NC_055963.1, read on the forward strand.
ACTTTTTCATTACAAACTCTTTTCTGAAAGGCTCTAAGGGCCAAAGAGTTAATACTTTCTAAAACCCTATACAAGGTCTTAATCTAACGTGAAACGTGAAAAGTCTTGAAGTGAAGTAAAAAATGTATTTGCTAATTAAGAGGAAGACATTGACTTAATGTCTTCAACTTAAAGGAGAAATCTGGCGAGTTTTTCACAAAGTTTCTTGAGGTTTCTTGAGGTCACCGAGTACTGTCAGTACGAAACAAAACGAATACAATCGGTTTTACCTAGCTCGAGCTGCTACAACCAGCAGCTAACACAGCCAGGCAGCTACAGCATTACACTCTGGGGGCATGCACATGGGTGCTCACGGACATGCCCCTAGAGTGTAGCGCTGTAGCTGCCTGGTTGGATTAGCTGCTGACTGTAGCAACACGAGCTAGGTAAAACCGATTGTTTTCGTTTTTTTCATAACAAAATTCATTTAATTTAATTTCCGTACCGACAGTACTCGGTGACCTCGAGAAATGGAGATCTATGTGAAAAACTGCCGGACTTCTCCTTTAATGCTCCAACAGGCCACATGATAACTTTAGTTAATGCATGCGATACCCATTGCCCATCATTTAAATTAGAGCCTCTAGTCTTGTCGGCAGCCATGGCCCACTAGTTAGCACTCTGGACGGAGGGATGCCGGTTCAGGCCCAGACCAGTGGGCCGTGACTGAAGTGCCCTTGAGCAAGGCACCTAACCCCTCACTGCTCCCCGAGCGCCGCCGTTGAAGCAGGCAGCTCACTGCGCCGGGATTAGTGTGTGCTTCACCTCACTGTGTGTTCACTGTGTGCTGTTTGTGTTTCACTAATTCACCGATTGGGTTAAATGCAGAGACCAAATTTCCCTCACGGGATCAAAAAAGTATATATACTTATACTATACTCTAGTCTAGACCATAAGACTCCATGGCCGTCACCTGGACTGACCTCTCACACTGGTAGCCGTCTGTGTAGTCTCTGCACTGGTGGCAGGCGCCCGTGTAGGAGTCGCACGAGTCCGCGTGCCCGTTACACTGGCAGGGCCTGCAGCTGGGGAAGCCCCACTGGCCGGGCTGGCAGTCGGAGCACTGGCGCCCCATTGCCCCCGGCCTGCACGGGCACTGCCCCGTGTGGGGGTCGCACTGCAACTCCAGCGAGCCCTCAGAGTGGCAGTTACACGCTGTGGGGGGTCAGAGAGAGTGGGTGAGATATGAGGTGCGATATAAACTTGAATCATCATTATCGTATATCATACGCAGGGGTGGAAAAGTCCAGCTTCAGAAAGTCCAACCATGTACTGGTTCTACCTGTGCACTTAACACAGGTGATCTCACCAATAAGCTGCTCTACCCAGCTGAAGAGTTGTGCTAGTTAGAATCAGCTGTCCATCAGTTAGAATTTAAGTGAAGGGTTGGCACAGATATGTGGAGGACTTTTACTGTCTCAAGCTGTACTTTCCACCTCTGATCATATGACATAACATACTGTATATGAATCAGCTGCTGTGTGGATATTTCCAGCGCTACAAGCAACACTGCACAAATAAGATGTATAATGGTGTCTGATAATGAGGCCTACTATCAGTATTGTTCTTACGAACAGAACGCATGCCCTTTATGATATAAATGTTCTTACAAAAAAAGTCTTACCAGTGCAGCCATATGGTCCGAATCCATAAGTCCCTGGAGCACACTGGTCACAGCGCCGGCCAATCACGTTGGGCTTGCAGTGACATTGACCTCCGATTCGGTCACACTCACTGTTCAGTGATCCCTGAGGGTCACAGTGACAGGCTGAGGGACCCAGAGAGAGAGAGAGCGAGAGAGAGAGAGAAAGAGAGAGATGTGTTTGTATGGGAGGAGGTTGAAAACAGAAATGGAGAGTGAGAAGGAAATATGAAAAAGTGGAGGAAGGAATAGAAACAGGGAGAAGGGAAGAAAAGAGACATTAAAAATAAATAAAATTACAATCAAGTTCATAAAATGGAAGACCGTAAATCTTTAAAAAAAAAAAAAAACAGCCCTTTATCAAGTCTGTCTAAAAGCAGTGAATGAAACAGCTCACTGATGGGTGGTCTGGTCAATTTCCTTGAAGTGTGTGTGAGTGTGAGTGTGAGTGTGAGTGTGAGTGTGTGTGTGTGCTCGTGTGTGTGTGTGTGCACGCGTGTGTGTGTTTGTGAGTGTGTGTGCGTGCGTGTGTGTGTGTGAGCACGCATACAAATGTGCTATTGACTCACGCAGGGCGCCGTCATGCATGATGGCAGAGATGCTGCAAATGAGCTTGGTACACATCTCCGCCAGCGGGGGCCGCGGGAAGCGGGGGGCCAGGAAGGAGTCCACGCAGATGTAGCGCCGCATCTCATCACGCCGGTGCTCCGCAAGCGCGTCGCTCCCACTGAACCCTGGGAGCTCCGTATACTTGGGGATCAGCACCAGCTGTAATGAGGTGTTGGGAGAATAACAAAGAAAGTAAGTAAGAAAGAAAGTAAGAAAGAAAGAAAGAAAAGAAAGAAAGAAAGAAAAGAAAGAAAGAAAGTAAATAAGAAAGAAAGAAAGTAAGAAAGAAAGAAAGAAAGAAAGACAGAGAGAAACAGAAAGACAGAAAGGATGAAAGAAAGGTGGACTCTCTTCATAGACTTGCTCTATGTTAACCACTAGGTGGCAGTAACAACTTTTATTACACAGACTAGACACAGACTTCCAAATCTCCCACTGAATAGGGTTAATATGACCACAGTTAACTGGGCCTAACCGAAACAAATAGGATATGTATCTCAGTGTTTGTGTGTGTGTTTGTGTGTGTCACAGAGAGACAGAGAGAGAGATGAGTGAGAGAGAGAGAGAGATTGAGAGTGAGAGAGAGAGAGATCGAGAGAAAGAGACAGAGATAGAGAGAGAGAAAGCTTATAACGGGGCCTAACCGAGTCGACCAGGATGAAGGCGGTGAGGTAGCGGTGGGTGACCCCGTGACGCTGGAAGCGGATGGACATGGTGTAGCGGTTCTCAGGCTCGAAGCAAAAGGGACGCGGCATCATGACGTGCCTGAAACAGGGCACACGTGGTGGTGAGGTTGCCACGGAAACACACACCTACTGTATCACAACACTGGAGTGCGAGTCATGTCTACTGAGTGAGATACTGTTCTGTATTTATTGCTTGTTTGTAAGATGTGGGATGGGTTTAAGGCAATTGCTCACCGTGGTTTAAATATGCTCTCTGTGCTTCTGTCATTCAGTTCATGGCCAAAACAAATACGTCAAACTACATGAGGTGGTCATTTTTATTTAATTAAGTCACACAGGGGAAAAGAATCTAATCAGCCTATCTACAACAAATACCAGACAGACACACACCCACACACACGCACCCACACACACACACACACACACTCACACACACCCACCCACACACACACACACGCACGCACGCAGGCACGCACGCACGCACACACACACACGTACACACGTACACACACACTCACTCACATACACACACACACACACACACACACTGATTCCCCTGTTACCTCTCAGTTTGGTCATTGCTAATTGCCTTTCATGCACAAACACTTGGGTGGACTTAGGATATAGTGCATGTAAGGTAACTAAACACTATTCTGAGTGGTACTGTACTAGAAGATGGTCTATTCAGAGGCCCATCATGGTTAAACAAGTCATTTCTTGGTTCAAATGTCAAGCTTAAACAAGCATCCTAGCAGTCAGGCAAGGCCACATAGGCCCAAATTCCCTCAATACAAACTGCAAACTCAAAGAGGAGGAAAGAAAAACAACCACCTCAAGACACCTTTTCCCGTGAGACTGCCGCCATAATGACTGGGCCTGAATCTGGACCCTTATCTTTTGGCAACGTCACTATCAGCTGTAGTCTGTGGACACCCTCTGAAATTAATCTACTGTAGAGTGAACCCACTGAACTCGTTTCCTCCCACTGCTGGGCTATTCGACTTCCACCAGGCCTGTGCTCTCGTGTCCGCGGTCAATGCAGGATTTAGAGTTAGCTTATGGTCTTAGTTCCATGTGTTATGCAGGGTTGTGCAATTGCAATTCTACTTCCTGTTTGCTACCCCAATTGAAATGCAAGTGAAATTCAATTAAATTGAATTGGAATTTAAGAGCCAGTTTCAATTCAATTCTGGAATTCTGCACAACCCTGGTGTTAGGATGACCCCAGGCTTTTGTGGCTGGTGGATTTGGTCACTATCGTATGACACTGAAGCAGGTGCATTCTAGGGCTGAAATCAAGACTTCTTTTGGAGTGAGGGTCACACACACACACACACACACACATATACACACACACACACACACACACACACACACACACACACACACACACATACACACAAAAGAAATGCACAGAGATACATTAGGTACCTGCCACTGTGGGGGAGGGTGACTGTGTACATCTGCTCCGTCGGCAGCAGGTTGCCACAGCGGGGACTCATAGCCAGGTGTGTGGAAGTCAAGCTCACAATGACCTCCCAGTCCTCAGTAGACTGCAAGGACATCACTTTCATTAGACAAGCTCAGCATAAGAACTACTGTACATCAGAAGACTCGGGGCCCTAATTCAAATGAAAGGAGCAAAGTCATTCAATTAGCAAAGTGTCTCATCATGCATGAACCAGAGCTATTGTGTGGGATGTGAGATGACCCCACTATGTTTGTGCTTAGGATCCTGCTCAAGGATCCTGCATGTATTCAGCATGTATGTGTGTGTGTGTGTGTGTCACATTTCATGGTATTCAATTAGCAAATTGATTTTGCTTTGTTATTAAATTAGCTTCAGTTAGACTTTATACTTTGCATTTGCCATTCATTTAAAATAAGGCCCATTATGATGGTAAGAACAAGGACATTACTTAGTATGACCTACATATTGCATATTCGGTTGTTAAGTCAGCCCCAACAGCTTTTTCGTCAAAAAACTTTGACTAGCGCAGCGAGGCGGATTTTGCAACTTGTAAACCATGTCACCATCACCTCCGTTTTAGTGAGGGTAAAACAAAATCGCTAACTTTAACAGAGTAATTACTGTAGCTGTTCAGCCAGATGATACAATCAAGGGTAAGGTCCAGGCTTCCACGAAAAATAGGATTTCATCAGGTTGAGGCAACAAGTGAGTAGTAGGATGGCAATTTCTTAAAGGCTACTCTGAATAGCGGAAAAAGTTGTTTATTTCATTGTCTATGGAGAAAAACAAGCACCTCTGAAAGCCATTGGACTTGGAAAGAGATTTATCAGCCCATTATTGCATCATCACTTAATAACCGAATAGTGTAACTGAAACACTTACTGTACTTTACACTTGTACTTTCAATACTCATACAGACTGCATACTGTGCAAACAATGCACACTGAATTCTTTGGAGGAGTAATACTTGTGACCTACAGATGGCGCTCTAGGTGATAACTATGGGCCATGTAATGGTTGTGCGACCCACCTCAGCCACGTAGCGGATCAGGATGTCGTACTCCATCGCATAGGGAATATTGTCGATAGTGAAGACCAGGCCTGCGCCATCTTTGACCCGAGCAAAACCAGGCCCCAGGTCCAACCTCTCCCTGTGCACGACCTTCACGTCCGGCTGTAACACACCCACAGAGACACAGGGACACAGCGAAACAGGAAGAGACAAAGGTGATTTGGTGTTTGGTCACTTAGTGCTCACTGCTTACCCTCATCTATACGGATTGTCCATGAAATAACAAAAACATCTAGGTATGAAAACAAGTATGAAGGCAGGAAGGTAGTGGAAAGCA
>NC_055963.1:10128934-10138934 GCF_018492685.1 Alosa sapidissima
GTCCTGCACCACGGAACTCAGAACTCAGCAGAGAGACCACTCAACCACGGGGCACGGCCGTCACATGTGCCCCCTCACCTACTACACAGAGCACAGCCCTGCACAGGTAGAGGAGGGCGGAGCCTAGCATACCTGTTCACAGGTAGAGAAGGGCAGCAAGGCATACCTGCGCACACTCATGTGTGGCACAACCACATCAGGGCCCGGAATGTTGAACTGTGGACATTCCCATAGAGACCACCTTTGGTAAACACCATGTGACATGTAACATTCCATGCCTGGAATTAAGTAGTTTTATACAGTAGGAGTAGGTGAGACTGTGTTTTACAGAGGAACACAGTGATAGCAGGCCAAAGACAGTGAAATACTTGCTTTTAACTACGTGTACGCATATGTCATCACACGTGTCCTTCGTCTGTTCAGTGTGTCGCTTGTGGCATCCTCAAAAATGAAGGTGACTCGTCAGCGAGATGCACCATTCACGTGAACGCCAGGGGCAGTAGCAAAGACACAGTAAGTGTCTGAATATGAGTATGCAAGAACACCTTTATTTACAACTCTGAGTCTGAAACCTGTGGACTGCACTCTGTTGGAGTCCTCCACAATGCAGTCCGTGGTGTACGTAGACTGAAATTGAATTTCACAGTCTGAAACTGAATTGTGAGAACTGAATGTGAATGTGAAAAGAGGGAAAATGTTCAATGAGGATAATTTATGTATCAGAGCAAATGAGTTATAATATTATATTCAATTTCAAATGGACTGGGATTTAGTTTCAATCTAATGAATTAAATTTCAGCATATACCATTCAAATTTGCTTTCTCAGTATAATTCTTCAAATTCAGCAAATTCAAGTGCAAATGCCACATAATCAAATTCGGTTTGAGATGACACAACTCTTGCTCAAACATCAAGTAGTGTATATCCCCAGCTTAAGGTTCATTTAAAAGGATTTGTGGGTGAGAGAGGGCGTGACAAGCAGTGCAATCTGAAGTTTTATCTGATACTGTCCATGCGCATGTGTGGATATGATGTCTCATGGGTGTGGATATGTGTGTGTGTGTGTGTGTGTGTGTGAGTGCACGTGCGTGTGTGTATGTGTGTGTGTATGTACATGTCATCTTGTAGTGGCCCAGTTTATGCTAGCTATTTACTGTAATTACTGTAAGTCTAAGCGTTCACAAAATCGTTCATCCTCTACTGTATTTACTGGTGTGCGCACCTAGCATTTGAAACATATCTGCTCCATATTTAGACTTATAATTACAGGACAGGGGCTGAGTAAAAAGACTTTCAAGACCGCAAAGAGATGTTCTGTTTTTACAGGCCACACACAAAAAGTACACTTGTTTGGGCCCTAAAGACAGTTTTAGCCTCTCAGATGTGTCACTGATGCATCGGTAGCAATCCCTCCCACTGCTGAAAGATGCGCTCAACAGTCCGTCACCCAGATCAGTCATGTTTGAACTGGTGAGGGGGATGTGCCTGTGCAAGAGTGTGTGTAAGTGAGTAGGTGTGTATTGGGGGGGGGGGGTATATATGTGTCCGAACACCTGAGCTTGTTGTGTGCACTTGTACAAAACACTTGTACACAAAACTTCTTGTAACAAAGGATCAAAAAAATGTCACAGGGAAACTAATTGGCCGTTTCGGGGGAGTCTCTCATACATGCATTAAGACCAAGGCTTTGAACCGGGTCATGGAACGAAAACGAAAACCAGAAACTTTTGCCATTTTGCTAGGAACAGAAACGAAACCAAAAACTTATTATTTTATGTTCCGGAACAGAAACGATTTTTTAAAATAGTGGTAACCGGTTAATACCGGTTCTTATTTTGTTCCTGGGAAAGTTTTGTGTCTTCAGTGAAATGGTGAGGGTCACCACCTGTCATTCAATGAATGTATGGAGAGTGCAGACAGACAGAGCTTGCCACTAGCAGGCAATCAAAAGGCCTATTAAGTCTCCAAATCTCAATGATTTCATTTCACCTGTTTTCTCTTTTTACTAGGCCGTGACGAACATTGTTGGAAAAGCCTAGCATTAACATTTAGGCTACAGCTTTAATTTATTTGGATAAACATAATAGTCCTCATTTTGGCATTTAGACAATGGGAAGGCATCCAAGAATCCAATATTACAGTACCCACCAAAAATATACTTTTTTTGTTTGACCAGGAAACTATTTAGGCTAAAGGCTATATGAAGACAAAGCATACGTATATTTTTTTTCTGACAGCTGACATGGAACGTTATTAACCGGTTCTGGAACAATATTTTTTTGTTCTAACCGGTTCGGGAACGTCAATTTTAGGGTGGGAATCAAAACCGGAAACGTTAAAATACTGTTTCTGTTCAGAACGAACCAATTGACAAAAAAATCTGGTTCAAAGCCCTGATTAAGACTAGTCCTGGATTAAAAGCTTTTTTTCTGTGTAAATCTCTACCGTAATTTCCCAAATATTAGCCGCGGCTTATACATTGATGTTGCAAAATTTCTTCAGCTATGAGGCTAATACACTGGGGCAGTTAATATGGTATTAATATGGTTTTGTTTCTTTGAACTTTCATAAAACACTGTCCTGCGGCTTATACACAATGCGGCTAATACACAGGAAATCACTGTATTAGTCAACGACTAGACTTAATCAGTGTATGGAAAAATTAATGAGAGCAGCTAAGAAGGACTTACACTCACACACACAGACAAGTCAAGTAGGTCTGTTTTTAAACCACGTATTTTATATATTTTTCCAACATTTTCAGAGGCTTTTTTACCCCACACTGTGTGATGCAAAAATTGTGGAAAAATGAATGGCCATTCATTTATTTGATGGATACTTTTGTCAATGTCTTCTCTCTCTCTCTCTTTCTCTCTCTCTCTCTCTCTCTCTCTCTCTCTCTCTATGTGCTAGGTAGCCATGGTCTCAAAGGATAATATGAATGAAAAAACTTCTGTATATTAGCCTAATATTTTCATCACACTACACATATGAACAACATCAAAAACAGTAATAGCACACAAACCGATTGAAGAGGCTGCCTTGTGACAAGCAACATGAAATAGTGTGCTTTTCTGGTAAGAAAGATGGCCGCCTTGTTGTGCGAGCTTCGAGAAGCTCTGGCATTCGGCCGTCCCTCTAAAGTTGTATGGAACGTGTGACCAATGACAGAGTAGGGTAGAAGTGCAAGTCACTTCTCCTCATGGGCATGCCTGGCAGCCTCACTCCTCAATTAGACTCCACTAGATCACAGAGCTTCACTGGCGATACCCACCGGCCCTGCCGGCAGCAACAGCTGCTCGCCCCTGGCCTAATTACGGCGTGTTTACATGATCCACGTGTTGGACTCTACTCATTTTCACCAGGGCATCCCTCAGATAAACATACACATACAGACAGACAAACAAACGTGCATACACACACACACAAGCACACATAGACACACTCACACACACATACGCGCGCACACACACACACACACGCGCACACATACTGTAGACACACTCACTCACACACACATACACACTCACTCACACACACACACACACACACACACACACACACACACACACACACACACACACACACACACAAACACACATAGACACACTCACTCACACACATACACACTCACTCACACACACACACACACACACACACACACACACACACACACACACACAAACACAAACACACATCGCTCAATGGCACGCATGCCTAAACGGCCCCCAAAGTTAAACAACAGCCCTTGTGTGCGGCCTCCTTGTGTAATAGATTACTATGACAAGAATGCCAGAGCCAGAGGAGGGACAGAGAGAGAGAGACACGGAGAGGTGCAAATGTTATTCATTAAGGAGAACATTCCAGGTGTGGAGGTACACTACGACAACCGGACCTCCACCCCGCCCCGTGACACCTTGTTCACACAGCTTTCCTCTGGTGGCATGCCTTCACCCTGACAGCAGGGCGGTGGGTGGGGAGGGTGGGACAGGTCCGAGCACGTGCTGTCCCCTACCCCATCTCCATCTCTGGGGGAGGGTGGATGGTGCAGGAGGCAAAGATCCCATTTATCACCTCACGGAGGAGGGGGGGGGGGGTGTGAGAGGCACGGTCAGGCTGCCACTCAGGATTTACTGCTTCCCTTTAACTGCTGACAGCTCTGGAAGCTCCAAATGGGAAATTGCACGGCAGAGGACTCCGGATCAGGGAAACAGGTTTCTCTCCAGCCTCCGCTGCTACCTCGGCACGGGCAGCCTCATGGATCTGGCCATGTCCTTACCTACCCTCCTATCCTCCCCGACCTGAGACCTTCCTTCCTTCCTGCTAGCGCCAGCTACTCTGAGGCACATCAATCAATACAGAGTGGCGTAAAGCCAATCTGATAGTGTGTCTACAGGCACAGGGAAGGCACCTGTGTGATGTGTGTGACTTTTTTTACAGTCTGGTGTTCTGTAGAATACTGAATCATTCTGGGCACTATGGAGATTTCATTGATAAAGGGATAATAGGACTCTGTGACTATGAAAAAAGAACACCCAAGAAGAAGCTTTTCGTTTTTGTGTCTGAACAAGTAGACACACAATGAAGCATCCACTCATGTGTGCACACATTCACATGCACCACGTGCATCACACACAACACACACACACACACAGAACAATAGAGGGAAGGAGACAGAACAAAAAGGAGGAGGGAAAGAAAAAGAATTAGAAGAGAGAGAGAAAGAGAAAGAGAGAGGTGCACGAGCAGATTTGCATACGGTACTACTCATAGAAACATTTTTTTCTCTCCTTTTCCCTTGTATGTGATGTCTGTTAATGTCCTGTTTTTATTATTATTATAATATGTCTATAATGTCTGTCATTTCATGTCTGTTTTGGGGTTCTTGTCTTGTCTATTATTAGTACTTTTTAATTATTAGTAGTACTTATTAATACCTTCTTTTCCTTCTTGTCCTTTGTGTGTGTATATCTGTATGAAAAACTACAAAATTGTAAATAAAATAAATAAATAAATAAGAAACATAAAAACACACAGAGTGTGAGTAAAATTTCAAGTTGAGCATGAATTAAACAAGACATACACAGAGAGCATGAGAGAGAGTGTGAGATACAGAGAGAGAGAGAGAGAGAGAAAGAGAGAGAGAGAGAACCACTGTTAATTATCTTAAAGCTACAATCATTTACAAGTTTCAGTGACCTAGATTGCACTGCCCACGTACTGTACAGTAAGGCAGGGAAAGGCTAGGCTGCACTCCAAGGACTTGTGCCAGTGCCAAAGAATAGGGGCCAGTTAGGAGAGTCACGAGACTCTAATCCTGGTCAACCCCCATTACAATTCCACAACAACATCCAGGTAGAGATTTAAAGATCTTTTCCTTCAGACATGCACACACACACACACACACACACACACACACACACACACACACACACACACCACATAGACACACACACACACACACACACACACACACACACACACACACACACATACACGCACACACACCACATAGACACACACACACACACACAAGCAAGCATAGTAAACACATTAACAATATTGGCCGTGTGAAATCACTGCTACTGCACACATTCTCTTCAAAGACACCGCTTTACGGTAAAACCTCCCTTATGAAAGAGAGCCCTGAACACATACAGGAGACAACTGATGTTTACACAACATTCCAAACATGCCAGAGATCCTGTGCCATTTAAACAACATATTTCTTCAAAAAGTCTTCAAAGATGAGAAAATGAGGGTTTAGCTCCAATCAGCCAAGCCTGAGATGGTTACAGCCACAGGCAAACGGAGGGTGCAGTAATATAACAAATATGAGATGTGCAGATTGCTCTTTTATGGAACTCCAGGAACTCAATAAAGCCCAAATGTAGCACAGCGTTCCTGATAAGCGACTCTCTCAGGTATGAAATGTACTCCTCGAGCACTAAGAAAGGAGTTGGAAGAAATGTCTCTGTTAGCTGTATGACATGGGAGATGACATGGCTGGGCTTGCCGTGTGTTGAAATAGGTGAATGCTCACACAAGACACTGTTTCAGATGGATGCACTAAATTTAACATGATGAAATGGGGGGAGTTTACTGACATCACAATACAGTGAATTCATATAAACAGTCAAATGTGGCTCTCTTAGAAATTGCTTCTATCCACATTTTGTTGTGGTTTTGCACTACCAGTTCTTGCTGGCTATGATGTTTAGAGGTGTTTCATAAACCCAAGCAGGAAGCAGAAAGGTTCCTGATGCTCTTCCTGGATTAAGAGATGCAAAAACATAGGGATGACAGGGAGAGCTTCAGAGAGTGATTATGTATAGTGAAGCATGATTCTGGTATAATGACTACTGCATGTTGAGCTGTATTGCTTAAGTGAGAGAGACAGGGGAAGCGAGAGGCAAGGTGAGAGCAGGAGAGTGTCTATTAACTTTAATACCTGCTGCCACAAGCTCTATTATAAAAACAAAGTCGGTGTGAACTCACAACAATAACAGACACAGCTGTTTCCCTTCAAACAGGAGGGACACACGTACTGTAGCTACCGCCAAGGCTACTGGCTCCCCTCTCTCTCTTCCTTAGCTACTACACAATTCAACTCAAACTTACACAAAGGATTTATAGAATTAAATTCCTTTAAATGTTGAAATGTACAGTATATAAGATCAAATGCATCATAGATTAACAGATCTCCCCTGCCTTCAAATAAACAAATTTCAGCAAATAAACAGCATTCAAAGAAAGAAAAAATTCTTCCTCGACTGATGGAAACCATAATGGCAAGAGACTTTCCCACCAACTTTGTGGATCCAGAGGTGTTACAGCTTTGACTAGCAGCAGAACAATGTTAACATGATAAATGTTCTATCATCCTCAAAATTTAACAACAAAAGTTGGTCAGGATAGTTCACAACTAGAGGCATTGGAGTAGAGGATGCTACTCCAATGGAGGCACATAGCCCTTAGCGTTTTGGTTGCAAATCACATACAATTTATGTTTGGGGTCCTGCAAGAGAATGATTCTATTTCAAGGATGAGGCTAGTTGTAATGCAACTAATGACTAATGATGACAAATGACATCATGTCAGATGCCAGTTCCCCTGCGACTGTTTGTTACATCTGCCCACATTTGCCAGCAGCCAGTTTTAGTGCAATTAAAGTTCTTTCCTTCCTCCAACACCTCTGATTGCCAACTTCCCATTCCAACTAGTCTAACTTCTCCACAGCGATGTCTAAACTTTAGTCATTATAAACCTGACCTCATTGCCTGAGCATTTTTTCTTTAAAAAAAGAGAGCCAAAGGTAATGAAAATAACTCATGCCTCCGTTTCGCTCAAGCAGAGATCCAGGGGTGAACCTGTCTGGTCAGATTGTGTGTCAAAGCACCCCTGTGGAGAGCGATCCAAAAATGCTTACGCAATGTTTGGGAAATAGAAGATTAGTGAATTTGGCCTCAACAGTGAGAAGCATTCGACTGAGGACAGGACAGGGACTGAACAATTACGCCAGGGAGATTATCGATCCATGAGCCCGCAAGAGAAATCAAAAATAATTTGATTTCATATCATAGCTATGCAGATGACACACAAATTTACTTAGCTCTATCACCAAACAACTATGGTCCTCTTGAATCTATGTGTCAGTGTATAGAACAAATCAACACCTGGATGTCTCAAAATTTTCTTCAGCTGAACAAAGAAAAAACTGAAGTAATTATATTTGGTAAAAAGGAGGAAAGACTTAGGGTTGCCACTCTCCTTGACACAAAAGGGTTGAAGGCAAAGGATACTGTTAAAAATCTTGGTGTATTAATTGACAGTGATCTAAATTTCAACAGCCACATGAAAGCGATAACTAAATCAGCTTTTTACCACCTCAAAAATATTGTCAAACTCAGAGGGCTGATGTCAAAACATGACTTAGAAAAACTCATTCATGCATTTATCTCCAGCAGGGTTGATTACTGCAATGGACTGTTCACAGGCCTTCCTAAAAAGACTATTAAACAGCTTCAGGTGATACAAAATGCAGCAGCTAGGACTCTAACAAAAACTAAAAGAACTGACCACATTACTCCAATTCTTAAGTCCTTGCACTGGCTTCCAGTAAGTCACAGAATTGACTTTAAAGCACTATTGCTTGTTTATAAATCAGTAAATGGAGCAGGACCTAAATACTTGTCAGACATGCTTCAGCAGTACACACCTTCTCGTCCTCTCAGGTCCCAGGTGAAAAACCTGCTAGTAAAACCTACAGTTAGAACCAAACATGGTGAAGCAGCTTTTAGCTGCTATGCGGCTCAGCTGTGGAACCAACTTTCGGATGACATTAAAAAGGCCCCAACTGTAGCCAGTTTTAAATCTAGACTTAAGACCAAACTGTTCTCAGACGCTTTCTGCTAACTGTGCCGAGTTACAAATTCTGAATCTGCCTCGATAATTATTCTACTTTGTCTTTTATTACTTTTTTTACTACTTTTGCCTTTGTTTTTGCTTACTAATTATTCTTTATTTTTAAATGATTTTACCTTGTGTTTTATGTTTTCTTTTTATTATGATCTTTACCTTTTAACTATTCTTTGACTATATTGCCCTTCTATGCTTTTATTTGTTATTATCGTTTGGTTTTGTTTATGTAAAGCACATTGAATGACCTCTGTGTATGAAATGTGCTATATAAATAAACTTGACTTGACTTGACTTGACACGGTAAAGGACTTTTAAAGACCACATCCGGTGAAAATCAAGCTTTTAATCTGTTCTGTATGATATCTTCTATGTTTTAGAAGACTAATCAGGAGCGAGATGAGCGGTCAATGTTGTGCCTGAAAAGTTCTGCTTTGGATCTACAGTCATAGAGACAGATGAAAATGCAGAAGGTGTAAAGTTACATTTAAGCCACGTTAAGGTGATGAGGGCATAAACCTCTGTAGACTTTAGAGGAACAGAGAAGAGATGTAAGGGTGATGTAAGAGTTTAAATAATATCTCTGAGAGCACTTATTTTGTATACCTGGAATTGCAGGCGCTTGTCATTTCAGCAATAAAAGCAATAAAAACACTGAAAGCCACTGGCTCAGACATGTATCTCTTAGAGATAGTTTAATGAACATAAATAAAACACTCTTGTGATGACAGCTGTCATGGTGAACTCACGATAATGTGTGTTGTCACAGACCCATAGAGTGAGGAATAGGTGTTGAGCTATAATGGTTGCGAGAGAGAGCTGTTTTACCAAACACCACCCCATAGCCTCAGCGCTGTTCAAATGTTTGCCAAATGTTTGCCAAATGTTTGTCATGCTGATGGGAAGGGGGATGGAGAGAGTACGGAGGAGGAGGAGAGCGAGAGGAGAGGGGGATGGAGAGAGTACGGAGGAGGAGGAGGAGGGCGAGAGGAGAGTAGAGGGGCCTGTCCAGCTCTCTGGTGTACAGTTTCCATTGTTGTCTGTACACACCTTTCATTAGCCTGCGCACACACACACACACACACACACGCACGCACGCACACACACACACACACACACACACATACACACACACACACACACACACTCACGCACGCACGCACACACACACACATGTGCACACACACACACAAACACACACACATGTGCACACACACACACAATGCTTTTAATGGCACCCCTTTGGTTGTCACGCAGCCGTGTGCAGCCAGTTGAAAGAGGCCGAGGAGGAGAGTACAAGGGCAGGTATGAATAGGGGCAGGAGGAGAGTACAAAGGGCAGGTAGGGGCAGGAGGAGAGTACAAGGGGCAGGTAGGGGCAGGAGGAGAGTACAAGGGGCAGGTATGAATAGGGGCAGGAGGCGGGAGGCAGCTGCTCCTATTGACTGTTGGTGCCTGTGCTAACTGCAGGGCTTGTTGGATGTTTGAGGGGCCCTCCTGGAGAGAATGAGTCAAGGTGGAGCAGGACAAGAGAGCAGGCGTGTCCCGCTTCCTCGATTGCTGTTAGCTTGCTCTCTCTTTC
>NC_055963.1:10146434-10273934 GCF_018492685.1 Alosa sapidissima
CTCACCTACACAGGGCCAGACTCAACGCCACCAGGAGCCCGGGCATGTGACGCCCCACCCGAGGTGCTGGCCTGTGACCAGGGATGTAGTGTAGGCTAAACGCAAGTAAACACAGTTTATCCACCTCTGAAATTTCAGAAATAGAGTTTATCCACCTTTTATTAGAGTTTATCCACCTCTCAAAAGAGTTTATTCACCAATTTCAACTTCTAACATTCAAAAATCAATATGTACACTCTAGGAACCATTTAATACCACTGATATTGTTATAAATATTGGACAATAACGTCCAACATCATCAAACATGAACTGAATGCCTTTTTTAAAAATCCAATACCGCAAGGCGTAGTCCACCTCAATGTGACCACAGAAATCATAGTTTACCCACCCTTTTATTTTACCACTACATCCCTGCCTGTGACTTTAGGCTCGATGGTGTTTTAAGCTCCCAGCGTCGTCTTACAGGCAGCGTTGCCACCACTGACTTAAAGGCACCTAATCCTAACCCCAACCCTAACCCTAACTTTAACCCATGCCTAACCCTAGTGCCTTCCAGGCAGCGCTGCCTTAAAGACAACGTTGGGGACATAAAACACCAAGATTCGACCCCTTTATGGAAAGGCAAAATTAACATGGAGGCTTTTTAAACTTATACTACACTTATTCACTTGGCAGCTGCTTTGATCCAAAGCGACTCATGTTACAATATATATTTTATATATATTTTTAATTTTTAAGATTTGTTGCCTCAAAGCAACATTGTACCATAACGATAAAAAGATAAATAATTCCTATTGTTAAGAATTAAAGCAAACTTATTCATTTAAAACACCTATCTTTATTACTTATAAACACTACAACAAAAATATTTATCTGGTTTTCAATGCATTACAAGTATCATACTTAACAAAAATCTCATTTTAAATTCAGTTGTTGCCCCCAGGCAACATTGTACCATTGCGGAATGAAAATCAATATTTTACAGATATGAAGTTATAATGATTAAAACATAGAAATTATCATATGAAATCATCAAAATCATTGTTATTTACTAGTTAAAAGCTCTATAAATCTCCCCAAATATTCTCAGATATACACATACAGTAAGGTACAAACACAAGCACCCACGCACATCCATGGGTTTGCGCACGCAGACCCATGTATGCGTACTGATGCACACTCATGCACACACACATACTGTAACAACATCCACTTTCCCTTCTGAGACCTACACCTGATTTTTTGAAAGTTTAGTAAGCAATTTGTCTCAAAAGAGACACACATGGGGTGTCTGCCTGCAGCTTGCACCGCAACATCAAAAAGCCATGGGTGTTAGTATGGTTAGTCAGGGCGCATATGGCATTCCGTAAAACTTCATGAAGCACACTCATGCACTTCACACATACAGGTGCCCCTTTTACATCCATCCATCCGTCCACTGTACATCACAGGGTGCCTCGCATCATTAACGCATCTCCTCTCCATGGGGGCCCTCAAAGGTGTCAACCTGACCTAGGGGTCCCTCATAGAGCCCATACTTTGAGCACACTTCATTTGACATCACAGCAAGACAGCACTACAGCATCTAAAAGTTATAACAAGAAAAAATATGTTTGGCAAAACCTTAAATATCGGAAGGTCTTCCTGAAACCACAAAACATGTTTTTTTTTTTGTTGTTGTGGTTTTTTTTTTGTATGTATCCAGTGTGCACAGCAAGCATCCCAGTCAAAGCGCAAGAGATATGAATAGAACTTCCTTTAGCAGGGAAAGGCATTTCCACATCTGTGAGGAGAAGCCGACAGAAAAAAAGGCTTTAACAAGGAAAAAGTCGACAAAACAAACCAACTGCTACTGGACTTTCATAGACACACAGCTGCTGATCAGAGAATAAGAGCAAGGAGACGAACAGGATATTTTGACAGGTTCTCAACCGGCATTTCAGTCACTGCCTGCAATTAGTGGGATACATCACTGATGCAATCAAGTGCTTCTCTAAATAGCAGTTAGAGGCAACATTACCTCATCTCTGAGGACGTGAGTTGCGGCTGTGGGCATGCAAAATGCATGACTGTGTATGTGTGTGTTTGTGTGTGTGTGTCAGAAAGAGAGGGACAGAGAGAGAGAGAGAGAGAGAGATTGCAGCAAGATCAGACCTCACTCTCCATGTAAGTTAACATGCAGCTCTTAACAGAGGCAGTTCAGATACTGTTTGGCATTTAGTTGACACTCATCCTCAAGGTATGGCAAACTCCAGCATAAATAGCTGTTCGCATGACTGAGGTGGATCATCCTCTGCTTCGGGTGTTAACAGGTTGCACAGTGGTGAACCTGAGGGGGCCTCACTTCCATTGAGGACTTAGACTCTTGGAACTCCTTAACCCCCATGGACGCCCATGGCAACCGGGCCAAAGGTCAGGGGAGAGCCGATTAAAGCAATGCTAAGCCAAGGGAGGACGAGAGAAGCCTGGTCCTTTCCCATACCCCTCCACTGCACCGGTGGCACTGGGAAAACACCAACTGACTGAGGAAATAAAGAGTGTGTGTGTGTGTGTGGGCATTCTGAAATGGTGGGAGTGGGCACCCCTCTGAAAGATGTTTCTCTCTCATTCAGAAACACAGAAACTATATAAACCATACTCTAGCTGACGGGAGAAATATCAACAAGTATATATATTTAACAAAATAACTGCTTTCCATGCAATGATCGGCCCTTTTGATTAACTGTAAGCACGAAGTCCAGTGTTAAGTGAAGCAGGGCTCCCAATGAAGAGAGGCTTGATGTGTCTTCAGACAGGGGCACCTGACCCTGTCTGTGTTTCGCGCCTCTGTTCTGCTGGGTCTCTAATCCTGAAGAATGCAGGGCCACAGCGTCAGTAGTCAGGCAGCGCTGAGCTCCTGCAAGGCCACCGAGGTGAGACAGAGTGGCAGTGGGAAAGTGGGGACCCAGAGCAACACCAGGGGGCAAGGCAAGCCCACATGCGTGCCATTTCAAACCTATCAATCCAGGAAACACCATAACACTGTCTAAAAATCAACAGCATTATGCCAGCTTCAGGTCATTGTAAATAGGTTATGCTGTCATAATAACAATTCTATGGGCTACAGGGCAGGGTTGTGCAAAATTCGAATTGCAATTCTGCTTCCTGTTTGCTACCTCAATTGAAATGCAAGTGAAATTCAAGAATTAAATTGGAATTTAAGAGCCAGTTTCAATTCAATTCTGGAATTTTGCACAAGCCTGCTACAGGGATACTTGAATTAATCCTATCTGCAAAACACAGATGTGGTCACCAGTCTCAGAAGAGCAATACCATAAGTAGGCCTAATGGCCTATTTGAACACAGTTTAAACACATTTTGTCTGTACCATATTTATAATGCCCTGAATGTTATTATCTGCACATCTTACAAAAATCCTTGTGTTCTATGGCCCCTGTGCCTGTGTGGCATTCCAGCAGGATCATATCACTCAAAGTCAGGCCACCGATTTAACCACAGAACACCCATCACTTCACTGTGGTGGGATTTCTAGCAAAAGTCTACAATAGAGAGGGCAACATGTGGTTTCCTGTGCATTGTGTTGACACGTATTAACATAATTGCACACAGACAGACACATACACATAGCTTATACACACACACATGCACGCACGCACGCATGCACACACACAAAGTTGGTGATAGGCTATAATCTTCCATAATAAATGTGCGGCAGCACTCAGTAGTAGACTATCTCAAATGTCAAAATAGCTTCCCAACAGCAGAAAAGAGTAAAATAACTTGTTACACTTTGCCGTATGTTAATTATGTTTTTTTTTAAAACTTAGCCTGTTATGGGAAAGACTCGTGCATAATCATGCACCAATCACGAACTATATCTGCACTGCGCAGTAGCTTACAGACCATGGCAAAGTTTTGCTTTTGCCGCAAACTAAAAACGGATCGAGTTGGCGTTAAAGGCGTCCACAAATCTCACCTGTTGTTCCTGTTCGTGCCGCCGAGATGTGCCTATACTGCTTCGCGCTGGTCCACCTGCTTAAATCCTTAGGCTAGTACTTTGGTCGAGACAGTTAGCCTGCTGTTTGGGAGGAGCTGTAAGTAAGAAATGGTCGTGCAGTATTTCAGGCAGGTAAAGAATTTCCATGATAGGGGTGTCGCCCCGCTACAATGTGCTCCGATGACGGGCCGCTACCGCCCTCCCCGGTGACATGGCTGACAGGCGATTCCTATGTTGTTGAGTACCCTAACTTGCACGTGTATGCACTGTACTGTAGTGTAGAATACGATCTGATTGATCACACCCAAAATATTTGGAACTGTAACCTACTTAAGCCTTTACTGTAGGCCTAATTATGTATCCCTCTAACATCAGTCTCTTCTGTGATTAGGCTTTTTTCTGCCGTGATGTCTTCCTGTAGGCTAATGTCATGAATTGTAACATAATTTAATTGAGTAGATAACACTACATTCTACATCTACATTTTATAGTACAATTTATGGGTAAATATTATGTATAAATGTTTTATTTTGCCGTAATCTTGCTTCCTCCATTTTATCAGATTTAAGGTTTATGTCTAGACTGGGTGAATCTTACTAGAACCACCACGTTGACAAAATCTGTCAACAAGCATATTAGGCTACTGGAGCCAGACAAATCCCACAGATAATAAGACAGGCCGTCTCTTGCATCCACTTGTAATCAGGGTGTAATTTTCTTTTGTTCTGATCAGGTTGCAACTGCGGTCATCTTCATCTCGTCAGAGAGGCAGATTTTGCAGGATGGTGTGACATGTGTGTGCACAGATGTGTGTATGTGTGTGTGTGTGCACAGCTTTAGCACTGTTAAGTGGTGACCAACAAAGGCAAAATGCAATCATTGATGTGCACCCATGCGTTTAGACTACTACCGGTGGCACACACCCCCCCACCCCACCCCACCCCACACACAGACATATAATACATCACTCACACACACAAAACACATAATACACACAAACTCACACATGAGCTCTTTCTATATTACAATTCACTTTATTGTCGACAAGGTTAAGATAGTGACAGAAACACAACTACTTATAACTACTTTACATCCAGACAGTTCTTTTTCTTCACAGAAAGTTATTACAGGAATTAGTCTCGAGAGAGTAATTCCTGTCAGTTTTAAAACTGAGATCAGATGCTGTAGGGAAACACACTGAATGAATAGGTGGCGCCTCCCTGTGGTTTGGTAGGCTATGTGATGATATTATCCTGAAGTTTAGTTTTAGGGCCCTATTTACGCACTGGTGCATGGGGAAAAATACTCTTTATTTTCCTAGCGCAACGTTTATTTTCATATTTTGCACGTTCTCTTTTTTAAACATTGTGCCAAGGGGTGTGGCACTTAACAACCTAAGGAGTGGTCTGGTGCGTTGTCTAAAAATTGCTGTCTTACACTACAACACACTGACCAAGAGAAACCTGGTCAGAAGTCCATGGCGAGTTGTTCATATCTTATTTTAAGAGCTACCATCCATGAACGTGCACCAGCGCACATCCATGCAAAACATTACAAATCACACAATTACAATAGGAAACATAATTAGAATAAAGATATTACGAAATACATCTCACAATGAGTAGTTATTCACCATTTGCACATTGGTAATGATGGAGAGGCAAATATGAAGCACAGCTGAAGATGCACCATCACCAGATTTTTTTATTCAGTCATTCAAACATTATTGGGGTAAGCACTCCCAAATGGACTGGACATCCCACTAAATTGAAATAAACTTTTTGCCAGTGACCATGCATTAGATTGTCAAGATAGGGCCCTTAGTGTGTGAACTGACAGCCCAGTGATGGTAGATAAAGGAAACAGTACACTGTCTTAAAATAAAGAAGCATTAGGTGAACGCAAAAGTTTCACGCTCTAGTGTACGTCACTCAGAGATTCTGCCTTAATGTGTTTATTTTTAAGTTGCCTAAAAGTTGTACCTAAAGCAGAAGAGAACAACTCATGCATGTCAATTATGTGCTCCTTGTTGTCACGACATCATCTAATCTTTGAAAGTTTAAAAAAAAGGATGTACCTAAAGCAGAAAAGAACAAGTCATGCATGTCAATTATGTGCTCCTTGTTGTCACGACAACATCTAATCTTTGAAAGTTTCCACAGCTCGGGTCTCCTCATGCTCTAGGTACCTAGCAGGTCCACTGGCCTCAAGGTCAAGGAAGAAGGGTGGTGGGTTCCGTTCGAGGAGAATGGCGGAACACGCTTCCTTATATTTAGCAGTACGGAACATCAACCTGACTCCAGAGAGATGGCGACGGTAGTTCCTGCCTCGCATCCCATTTCCTTCCAAATGGACTTTTTTAGCCTGTTCAGATGGAGGTAAGAGGACTTAGGTTGGAGTATCAAAGTCAAAGTCAAAGTCAAAGTCTGCTTTATTGTCAATTTCTTCACATGCCAAGACATACAAAGAGATCGAAATTACGTTTCTCACTATCCCACGGTGGAGACCAGACATAATTTTACCAATTAAGTCCACAGACAAACATAACATTCAAGTAAACAATAAAAAGTAAATAAGAAGGCACATACAATGAATAAATAAGAGCAGCAGAATTGGGTTGAAAATGTGCAGTTGTGCATAGACAGTCAATATAGTAGTGCAAAGTCAGGCCAATAAATGGCTGAGGTAGTTCTGTTTGACCTAAGTAAGCAAGTGGCATAGTGGTGCAAGTTATGTAAGAGCAGCAGAAGTGTGTTGTGTTTTCAGGACAACAGGACAACAACAACAAGTTGCAAAGTGTGCAAGTGTACAAGTGGAGTAGTGCAAGGCAGCCATTGTAGGTCCAAAGTCCAGGATGTTATGTAACTGGGGGTGGAGGGGGGAGAGGGGAGAGAGAGTTCAGCATCCTAACAGCCTGGTGTATGAAGCTGTTGGTGAGTCTGGTGGCTCCCATTAAAATTTGTACATTTGTACCTGTGTCTTTATATTGTTGTCTTGCTTTGTGATGATTTTGTAATGCCTGACAAAGATCTGTGAGATTGAGACATTGCTATGATGAATTAAAGTTTCATACAGTGTGCAGATATACTTAATTTTTACCTTCAGTTTGAGTTTTGATCTAGCAAAAGTTCTTGGATGTGCGTACCCCTTTCTCAATCAATTAGACTCTAACATCAAACTATGTCCTATGTTTTTTAATGTTTTTATGGTATACCTCAGTGTGGTGGCAAGTGGACTAACCTGGTAAGAGTTTGCCTCTATTTCCATCACTAAGGCTCTGGTCCGATCACTCAAGGCATTCCATACCGCCTCTGCACTTAGACTGTCTAAAAACAGATGTTATGTAGTCTCTAATCTCTACACAGTGGAGCAAAACCACACCAATTATTATGCTACACCTATAGTGCTGTACCTTCTGGGCCAAACAAACATTAATCATGGTGTCTAATTTGAAAATAAGTTATTATTATTGGTATTAGCAAGGAAAAATGTAAAGACACGTTAAGGAGTAACCAAACACAGAAGGTTCAAATACAAACCCCCCCCCCCCCATGTCACACACAGACACACACACACACACACTTGTGTGATAAGTGTGTCTGGTACCTCCCAGGCGATCCATCATCTGAGTGTACCAGGGGGGCGTGTCCCTCTCCAGGGTCGAGTCACTGAGGAAATACTGAGTGGTGGCCTCACCAAACAGCCTGGGAGGAGACAGACAGAGGCAGCTGAGCAAATGAAAACAGACTCTCCCTTACGCATCAGTCAATGTCACAGAGCCACACACCAGCCTGCTCGTTCATCACCAGAGACACACCATAGGCTAGTTATTTCCTTTTCTTAGTACTTATTACGATTATAAAGATAATTCTATTTCACACCTGGAGATGTAGCAGACCTGATGTGCTTGACCTGCCTTGTCTGATAATGACATTAGGTGTTGCAAGGCCATATTAAGAGCGTGGGTGGCTATAACTCACCTGTGCAGATACTGGCGGTAACTGGGCACATTGCTGGGTTCCATTTCCTCCTCAGCGATCTCAGGGTATTTTGATGGCATGTTGTCTGACTCTTCTCCCTCCATAGTCATTATCCAATCAGGTGGGAGACTCTTATTGACACGTAATATATGAGAACACAACTTTGATCACCTGTCAGAGTGCAATTAAACTTGTTAGACTTCCTTGTTGGAGTTGCAGTCTGACCACAATCATTCAAACTAAAGCACAATTTACTTTAACCAGCAACTTCACTTGTTAATAGACGATTTCCCAAATCAATTTCTACAGTAAACCACCTTAAGTAAGTAACGTCCGTGAGAAGTTGTCTATGTTCCTACCTGTTTCCAGGGCTCAGGGGAGAGACAGTGCTGCAGAGCTCTGGCTGAAAAAGTGGGTTTGCTCAGATCACACTGACAGTGGTTCCACAGCAGACTGCGTCACATGGTGCAGAGACATGGTGGTTGCCCAGGTGACAGAGGGCACCTGATTCCCTCAGCTGGAGAAGAAGACAACCCTCTCTCTTCTCTTCTCTTTTTCTCTGTTCACTCTCTCTCTCTTGCTTTGTCCCATGACTCCCTCTTTCATTCCACAGGGATGGAGAGACATGGTGTAAGTGTTGTGTGTGTGTGCATGTGTAAGTGCTGTGTATGTCTGTGTGCATGTGTAAGTGTTGTGTGCTGTGCTTCCATTAGCCTCGTGGCTGCTTCGTTTAATGATTGACTCGTAAACTCTGGGCCCAAACTTATCCTGTTAATCCCAAACTACACACCATGTCAGAAAAAGACAGAGACACACTGACACACAGGCAGTGGGTAGAAGCCAAGAAAGATAGAGACCTATTAACAGACACCCTCTGAAAAAAATATCCTTGAATTGCTGGTGTGGTGCTAATAAGGTGACAAATTACCACAAATATTTCTCATCATATTTATTCATTCAGCAGTTTACTGTTATACAAGCCACGGGTCACCAAATGCTGGTCGTCCTACATGATTATGCAGACCCGGCTTAGAATACAGGTGTTGGGAGGTTTTTTTTTACTTTGGTTAATATTTTGTGTCAGGGGCGAGTACCTGCATTTTTCTACAAACCATGCAAGCCTAAATCTTGCCAGATAATTTATCTTATTTTAAAGGATAATTCCGGTATTTAGCACTTTGAGTCCCTTTTCTGGTTTGTTTTGGATGAACTAGAGTGGTGGACACAGAAATGTTGACAATGGGTCCTGTCTCGACTTTTTGACTCGTTTAGAATCGCCTTTGACTGCTACAAAGTGCACAAACATGTCCTTAACATGCACAAACATGTCCTTAAAACAACCCTTAACGTACGTTTTCAAAACTGCAACTCACCTAGTGGTTAGTGATGTTCGTTGATGTTCCAAAACAAGTACAGTAGCGTAGCGAAATACAGTTTTTGTCGTGTTTTATTTGTCATTTTGCAAAATCCCATATAATGGTGTTTACAAACAGAAGTTCGGGAGGAGCATGACGGAGTTTGCCACGCCTCCTCCTTCAATCAGACAGGTTATTTATTCGCAGTCTACCTCTACCTGCCAAAGTTGCAGCATCGGTGTCACTCCGCTCGCAAGACGCGTTTGGTCAATCCAGGAGCCAAGTCGCCAGTCTCGCAGATTGGACCATATCTTTGATAAGAGCAGAGTTGGATACGCGTGGGATCAATTGCCCTAGTTCCGCAGGAAAAGCAGACCTGCTTCGCCTTCTCCAACAATCAGTTTATCTTTCCTCTCCTACTATAGCCGATCAACCGAGCACAAGCGCTGCAGCGCGGAGCTCTGTTCCTCTGGCATCTCCCCCTCTGTTCATGCAACATGTTTTTCAACTAAGCCCGTGTGCAGCCCTCTACCTTGCCTTCTGCTACTGCAGTTCTTTCTCTATTCCTAATCAGCCTTTTCCCCCTGCTCACTCAACTTAGCAAGTTATGGCAGCCCGCATGCAGCCCTCTACCTTGCCTTCCGCTACTGTGGCCTCTTTATCTATCCTCCCCACTTTTCTCTTTGCCGACCCAGGGTGCTGCGCAACCTCCTCCCCCTTCCCCCGTAGCGACCGCATCGCTACCTTTTCCCTTTCCCCATCATCTCCTGCCGACGCGAACCACATTCGAGCCCGCGTTTTTCCCCAGCCAGGGACCACGTCCGTAGTTCTCCCTCACCCCTTTTTCCCTGGATTGGTGCCACCACCCTATCCCATTTCGGCATCTCATCTGAGACCATGTCTACATGAAATAGTAACAAAATATAATCTATGTGGTGATCACAAAATGTAGGCTATTTAAGGTTAAGGGAGCATCGCTTTTACCCCAACTGAATGCTGGCGTTGGCCGTAAGGCAGCTGATACACAGGAGCTGCCGCTCTGTCACTCATTGCTAAGAGGGCAAGGAAAGGATTTTTTCTCCTTTAAATGTCTGGGAGTTTTTTTGCCTTCATCTGTGTTCAGAGAGTGCCAGCATATTAAAGCCCTTCCCTAGCTGACCAAGGGAGCACCTTCACCAGCGTGTAGCTCTGCTCCGTTACTTCTATTGCTGACCCTTGGAGCACCTGCACCAGCGTGTAGCTCTGCTCTGTTCCTCTGAATCCTCTCTAATAATTGTTGCTGCTCACAACTTCTCTTGCCGTTAGCTACCGCAGTTAGCTACAGCATTTTAATTGCTTAGGCCTATATTGCTAAAATTGGGGTGCATTAGATGTCAAACTTCACCACCGCGTGTTTTGGGCTGTTATTTTCAACATCTACTCTCTCCTGCACCCCTATACAATTAATTAATGACTTTTTCCATCGCATGGATAGACCCTCTCTTCAGACTATGGACGTTACGTTACTCGCTCCTGGTTTCAAACGCAGCTCAACGCTGTTCTAACGCAAGTCGGTAGCAGGCCGTTACTCTACTCATTATTTTATGGTGCAGCCACCAACGCGGCAAATAATGGCCTGTCCGATCTCTCAAACTGGCCCGTGATCCTCCGCGCCTATCACTCTTATCAGATTAAATGTCTCTGATCTGAGGAAATTAGCACACCTCAGCTCGCGCTCTCCCGTTGAATTTGTTTGCGTGGTCCTATAGGTTCCCTCATCTTTTACGCATTTTTGGAGGTGCCTGCGCAGCTGACTCCTGCACGATCCCGCCAATCACTTCATGACCCCGGCCATAGACTTCGCCAAACATGCTTTTCTTTTATGCTATTATATCTGTTTGCAAATTATGGAATGTGAAATAGTGAAATGGCATTTACAAACAGAAGTTTGGGAGGAGCATGACGGAGTTTGCCACGCCTCCTCCTTCAATCAGACAGGTTATTTATTTGCAGTCTACCTCTACCTGCCAATAGTGATGGGACAACCGACTTTTTTACGCAAGTCGGTTCAACCGGACGGTCGTTGGTCGGCCTACCGAGTCAATGGATTCGGTCACCGGTTCGCCGGTTGACGGGGGGGGGGTATATCGCGCGTTACTTCCCCCGCCATAGTCGCTCCAAGACATGTAGTCTCAAGCTGCAAATGTCATGCTCTCCATGTCTCTGAAATTAGCTGACAAACACACTCATATTGACCTACACTAGACTCAAGCACTGCCCATACATTCGGTCTTGTTCAGTAGTCTCCTTGTGAGCCTACCAATTCACTTCTATTCTATTCACTTCTCTAACATTTGACTTAACTACCAAGATAACATAGCCTATGTCATATAATATTTCCCCCCTTTGTAATTTAGGATATGAATTTCAATGAACAATTCCAAGATGCACGAAACTAAGGCTTTTGGGATCAGTTGATAACTCAACTTACCAAGACACCCGTTTGATTACTCATACATTAGCACGGTTACGGTCTCTAACCTGTTGAACAGTCTCCTTGTGACAGCCTACCTACCAACAAACATCTCAGTTAACATAACTACCAAGATAACATGACGTGTAGGCCTATTTGTATTTTATATTCATCGGTAATGTAGCCTATGAACCTCTATGTAGGCTACACAATCACCTAAGATGCACGAGAAATAAATAGGTTTCTGCGATCGGTTGATAACTCAAACTTGCGATAACACCCGTTTGATTAGACTCATACCCTCGGTTACAGTCTCCTTCAGTAGCCTGGCGCGCAGTCACTTCGTGAACCTACTATGACGCCAGCAACATTCACCTCTCTAACATTTAACTTTCTAACTACAAAGATAACATGACGTGTATTTGTAGGCTGTATGTGATGAACTTCCCCATCGATATATGAATGGCCATGAACACAAGCACCTATGATGCACTAAAAACAAGGCATGATTAATAACTTGCCGCGAACCTAGACAACCGTTTTGATTACATAGACTCATAGCCTATACCTCGGTTACGGTCTCGTTTATAGGCTAACTATAAAGTAGCCTGATGCGAACGAAGCCAGCAACATTTAACTTTATAACTAGGCTACCCAGATAACGTGTAGCCTATTTGAAGCTTATGTGATGTAGGCTACTTCCCCATCAATAATGTGTAAATTGCCATGAACACAATCATCTACGATACTAGAATAAGGCTTGGTTAATAACTAACTTGTCGAGAACCTAGACCGTTTGATAACATTAGACTCACCCTCGATTACGGTCTCATTCAGAATGGCACGGTCTTCGTGAGGCTACTATGAGGCCAGCAACATTCACTTCTCTAACATTTAACTTTATAACTTTAAAATAATATGACTTGTAGGCTAATATGAGATGTAGGCCTACTTCCCCATCGATAATGTGTGAATTGCCATGAATAAATCATCTAGGCTACGATGCACTAACAAGGCTGGTATGAATCAAACTTGCCGAGACAAGATAAAGGGCTCTTTTTTAAACAGTCTACTTTTATTGTCAAAAAAGACGTCACGTGTGAACCTAGCCGGCTTATGTGATCGGTTGATTACAACTTGCCGAGAACCTAGCGAACTGTTTGACTCGTGTGGCAGCCACGGTTACGAGGCCCGGAGAACCTAGCGAACTGTTTGACTCGTTTCGCAGCCACGGTTATGAGGCCCAGAGCCACAGGCTCATCATAGTTTGACTGATTATACTACCACTCCAGTAGAGGCGCTAATACGCGATACGATGAAAAGTAGCGACGAGAACACTCGAGCACAGCCGTTTTTGACGTTTGGCACTCGATTCTCCCGGCTCAGTGACACGAACCGGGTTATTTAACCGACACTTCGGTCAGTTCGTCAACACTACCTACCAAAGTTGCAGCATCGGTGTCACTCCGCTCGCAACCCACCACCTCCCCTTACGCCTCCCGTCTTCCAGTTAAAGAATAAAGGGGTGTATGGGGAAATCCTGCACGATCCCGCAAATCACTTCAGGACCCTGGCCAGAGACTTCGCCAAACATGCTTTTCTTTTATGCTATTACAGTAAAACTTCAAATAATAGCCGAGTCCCAAACTGACGCCTGTCTTTTAAACGCCTAGCGTGGCTACAGGTTTGGGTTAAAGGCCGGGCTCCAATAGAGGCCTGGTCTGTTTTTTAGCTTCTGTTTCTGGTCTGGCCTGGTCTGTTTTTTAGCTTCTGTTTTTTAGGTTGTATTTAATCGTCTAAAAAAAAACAAAAAAAAAGCCCAATTCACACCAAAAATTTGCAACGACAAGAAACCGTTGCAGAAAGGAGTTGCAGCAGTGTGAATTAGATGTTGCACGTCGTTGCAAGCCATCACAAAGCATTCACCATGTCTGGTCACAGTTGCAAGGTTTTAGAATTTTGCATCAAGTTGCTGGTTAATAGAATGTTGCAGCTCTGTGTCGCGAATCTTTGGTGTGATTTGGGCTTAAGCATGGTGCAGTCTGTGCACGTTATGAGATGGCATTAAAAGACTGCGTTGGGGAAAAGCTAGAGTTCCAAATTGTATAACTTTTTTTAATATGAACTATGCCCATATGTCCGACTTCGCCATCGTTCAATTCATCCCTTGTGTTTAAAATTTGCGGATAGGCCGATTGTAGCCTAAGCTTGTTTTTATGCTGGCAACAAAACAAAAGGGTTCGCGAACATTATTCTTTATTCTAAATGCGTACTGCCATGGCAATAACGAGAAAGAAATCAGAAAAGGAATTTACCTTAGGTTAATGATGTAAAGTCAAGTGCACTTCTATGGGTCTTGTGTGTGCAAGCGCAGTTTTTAATGATGATTCGGAGTGGCAAGTGCTGCATAGTTGCAGTGGAATGTGGCTGCCCAGGGCATTATAAAACTTCTCACTCTTAGGCCTACTCATACACGGCGCTGAAATTGCGTATTTAGCTGTCTAAATTCGAATCATATGCAGGGGGAGAAATCGTCGGACATTCATGAATTTGTTATTCAGCATATGTTTCCGCGTGCCTGGAAGTAGGCTATGATTTGAAATGTAGACGGTCGTCAAATATGGCAAATAAAATACGGGAGAAACGATATGGTTCATGCTCTCTCATTAGTAGGGTAGGAAGGTGGGGTTCACCTGCACCCGAAAGGTATATTTTTTTAACCTAGTTTTTTGTAATCCTTAAGGTGTTTAGAAAAGGAATTTTGATGTTCCCCACGCAAATTGTTGTCCCATATGTGTTTTTTTGTATCATCTTTTGTGTCCGTGTTTTCGGCTGTAAAAAATGAAAACTTTAAATCTACATAGAATCTGAACAATACACCCTACAGACACAATCCACCCCAATTTCTATTCGTCTTTCCATGAGGAATTGATAGATATGAGGATTGTCATGATTAGATGATGTATGGTGGTATTAAAACTCAAATAAACACCAAAAAATGTAAAGAAATCGGTGACATTGGATCACTGGAACTCCTCCCCTATGGACCCTATTGATATATGTTTTCTAACTTTTGTATTTTTACAGTCTTTAACATGTCTAATAAACCGTTAGATTGGTATTATATTTATTGAAACAAAACAGAAAACCACTCATATACTTGCTCCTTGTCTTCTTCACCATCTCCATCCATCTCCTCGACTGTTTCCTCCAGCAAATCAGTGAGTGAAGTGGGGAGGATAGGTCCACAAGACCACACTGATTCCAGGGTACCCTCTTCAGTCTTTTCCCAGCCTTGACCAGGAAATATTTAGCCAAGCCCAGTTATACATGAGAAACTGGTCAAATGTTGTATTACTATCACACCTTACTCAATAACTTGTTTCAGGTGACCACATGTGAGATACCTCAGGTGGAGTCAACCCAGGTACAGACCCAGATTGTTCTGCACCTGCTGTATGCCGCTCAACTGGGGCACAAGGTGGCTGTGGTGAGGACTCCAGACACAGACATTTTCTTCATCCTTCTACACCACGCCTAATCCGTCCCGCTGACCATCTACGTCGACATTAGGACCAGAAAGCACAGGCGGATCCTAAATGTCAGCGAACTGGCAGAATGTTAGGGGGCAGACTACTGCACAACAATACTCAGCCTGTACGTCTTCACAGGGGAAGACGTTACAAGTGCCTTTAGAAGCAAAGGGAATGTTGGGCCTCTGAAAAAGCTACAGAGTAATCCAAAGTACCGTGCAATTAAATAGTTTTAGTCAGATATTCTGTAGCATGTAATGGCAATTAATGCTGAACATAGATATTGATACATTGTGACTTTGTAATACTATAATTATTTATGTCCTCAGAAAACTTGGTGATCATTGGTCTGTGGAGCCAGATGTGGTGGAGGACATCGAGGCATTTAGATTGTGTAATGTATGGCCAGGCCCGTGAAAAATCTGTGAACAACGTGCGCAGCATCATGCTGAAAAAATTATTGGAGAGGATGAGACGCTTACCACCAGATCCAAGGTGGATCTGTCCCAGCTCCCGCACTGCAGAGACAACCTGGTCCCACAGATCAACCGTGTCAACCACCGTCTGGCCATCTACAAGAGAGCAGCCACACCAATATTCTGGTGTCCCAAGCCCCATGATCCTGGTCAAGGCTGGGGATTTGTTATACCCTATATATCCACATATTTGACTATATGAGTGGTTTTCTGTTTTGTTTCAATAAATATAATATTCGCCATCAAGTGGTTGAGAGTGTGCTAACGCAAATATCGAGCATAAGGTTATACGCGGTTGTGAGGTATCTGAAAAAATAGTTCCACTATAGCAAAAAAACATGGATTGAAACCATACATTGCACCGATATATTTCCCTCACGGAATCAAAAGAGTATATATACTTATATACTTATACTTATATTTGTTTTTAATCATCAACAAACACCACTAACCACTCGGTGAGTTGCACAGTTTTGAAAACAAATGTTAAGGGTTGTTTTAAGGACATGTTTTGCATGCCTGTAGCCAGCCACTCTGTAGCAGTCAAAGGCGATTCTAAACGAGTCAAAAAGTTGAGCCAGGACCCATCGTCAACATTTCTGTGTCCACCACTCTAGTTTATCCAAAACAAACCAGAAAAGGGACTCAAAGTGCTAAGTATTTCCTCACAACAAGAAACTTTCACTTGCAAGATTTGCCAACAGAACAAGAAGATTTACAAGGTCAAAAAAAATACTTAAATCAAGTGCAAAAATGTCTAAAAATGTCTGTACATTTACATTACATTTATTAATTTAGCAGACATTTATTCATTTAGCAGGCACTTTAATCCGACTTACAAAAATGAGGAATAACATTCAAGCTCTAGTGCAGAAGAGACCTTAGATAGCAATTCATACTACATACTACACAATCAATACATGTGCAGGTGGGTTGTGACTGGCATACTCACAACTTTGATTCATACTCACAAATTACCTTTTGATTTTTTGACATTAGTGCTAATGAAGTCATCGTGTATGGTACTGTACTGGTGGGGTCGCCATGCCTTTCAGCACAACCGATTTCAAATGGTGCTAGAAAACCCTGGTCCACTCTGAACACCAAAGGAAATCAGTCACGCTGGGAGAGGGCAAAGGTCACGAATTCCAAGCCAGTGTGAACAAAATGCTAATATATGAGAAGACAATGATGAAGGGGTAAAGGTGGGGGTGGTGGAGGTGGGGTGTGTGTGTCAGGAGGGGGGGACAAAAGGTCAAACGGAGTACGTCCACTGTGCTTATTTGCTTGTTTTTTGTTCGTAATGCAAAGCAAGGGAAAATCACAAGTTGTGATCTCGTAGCATGTTTTCAATTAATAGCATGCCGGCAGGAAGAGAATGATCCCCATGGGGAATAATACAGTGGGGATTGACAAAATGATGGCTAATTCAACATTCATTTGGAGAGCAACATGAACTACTCATCAATATCACTCTATCCAGAAGTACAGAGTCCAGAAATATATCCTCATACCCTTAAAAAATCTGTGTTGGTCTGAAATATATGGTGGTCAGAGGTTCCCTCCAAAACTTTGACAGGATAATTGGGGAGCCTTCCTGCGCCCCCATAGCAGGCCCCAGGCAGGGGGGGCACAGGACGCTTCAGTGTGTCATAGCAGCTTAGCCACGGGCCACCGCCGCTGAAAGGGAAGACCATCACAGGGCAGCATGGCGACAGGTCGCTGCAAGGGAAGAAGGACAATGAATGGCCAGCGAAACACACACACACACACACACACACACACACATACACACACACACACTCACACACTCACAGCCATGCACACACACACACATTCATGCCGGCAGCTGACCACTGTACACTCATAGACACATAATCAGAACACACACACATAATACACATACAGTGAGTGACTTAATGCATCCACTTAAGTGAAACAACATTAATTTTTTCACTCAATTTGCTATGCTAAGCTGTGCTATGAATTTATATAGTTTACAATACCTTCCTGGTTAAGTCCCACTGAAAGAGAAATAGCTGGACTATCGTTTCTATTATAACCTACATTATGTTAAAAGTGCCATGTTTGATTTAAAAAAAATATATGTATATAAGAGAACTAGATATTGTCAGACATTACCAAATGCCAAGGACAGAGGTGTAGAAGTCTGGCTCCAGAAAGTCCTACCATGTTTTGTTTCTACTGTACCTATGCATTTAACACAGGCGATTTCATTAATTAGCTCATCTACCTGGCTGAGGAGTTGCACTTATTAGATTCAGCTGATTTGGTAAATGGTTGGAGCAAATATGTGGCAGGACTTTTTTTTTCTTTTACTTTCTGAAGCCGGACTTTTACAACTCTTGGCCACCAAGGAGCAGTCCTGCCCAGAACCAGGTGTAGACCATGTATGTCTATGCATGTAAAGACCATGGGGTGGACAGAGGATGGTGCAGACATTACACAGTGCAGGATGGGAGGCAGTCCCTTCTTCTGCCTTACACTGAGATCACATCATCAATTTTACATCTTGCCACTCATCTAGAGAGCCTGTCCCTGCGGCTAAGACAAGAATGGTGATGAGCAGCCAACCCGTGTAAAGGCACAGGCTAATGGAGTACAAGAGGAAGTGGGTTGTTTCAATCAAGCTGTCTGACGCACATGGCATTAGGTATAGATTTGATGAGAGCTATTTCAGCCAAGTAAGTAAACCAACCAACCAATGAGCCTACCCTGAGTAATCAGACAGACATAAGGTCATTGCTTTTGCCAGTCTAGGCCAGCTTTGTTCCTCTTGCATGTCTCATGTGCTAGCCGAACCACGTAAGAGGGTGGGCTTTCACAAAACAGAGATTACTACTGAACATAGCCCATCGTGGCAGCTCACAACCCATGTCAGTGCCAAGCATGGGCCAAGACAGAAGCGCACAAGTCTGAGTGGGTGTGTCCCATGGGCGACACGAGGCGCGTGTGTCTTTGTGCACTGAAAAGACACCATCACTTGTCTCTATCTCAAGCAATCTCGTAACCTGTGGAAGTCTGAGCAAGGGCCATAAGGGCTTAAAACGTTACCGATAAAAAATACTTAAATGGGAGCTCTACAGTTTGCGGATCTTCACTTTGTCTTGAGTGCCACAACCCAACACAGAGTCATAGACAGCAGCCAAGAGAAATAGGTTAGAGTGAAATTAAAGAGCATTCACCC
Organism: Alosa sapidissima; assembly: GCF_018492685.1. Lineage (NCBI taxonomy): Eukaryota > Metazoa > Chordata > Actinopteri > Clupeiformes > Clupeidae > Alosa > Alosa sapidissima. The sequence continues at coordinate 10,165,436 of NC_055963.1, forward strand.
AGAGACATCTTAGCACCACCAAAACTCCCTTCTCCCTTGGCTATATAGTAGTGCTATAGTGTGCCACATTTCACACACACACACACACATACATGTCCAAGCACAGTGCCTGAACATAGACTGGCAGTCCTGGCAACTCAGTGGCGCTACTGTACATAAATCATTAACACATCCGTCATGTGGTCACCAACAGTGAGAGAGTGACACACACGCTTACCTCTGGAGTCACCCTGGAGGTGCCGACCGTCCCTCTGTGGCAACCACGGTTCGCCTGACCACTGGAGCGGGCAGTCCCAAAACACACACAGAACTGGGTCGTGTGTGTGGTCAGACCATGTGGACGGTGGAATGAGGACTACAATGAGAGAGAGAGGGATGAGAGAGAGAGAGAAATAGATTGGGATGTGAGAGAGGGAAAAGAGATTGAGGTAAAAAGAGAAACAGAAAGAGAGAGTGAGGGATGAAGATGCGCATTGAAATAAAAAAAAGGATCTGAAATGCAGAAAAATAACAAAACAGACACAAAGGAAATGTATTACAGATGATGACTTAGAGAGTAAAACAACCAAAAAGAAAAAGAGAGAAACACAAAAGAAGAAGAGACAAACATAGACTGCAAAAGAGACACAACTCAAGTGCCATCAGAAGTGGCTAGCTCAGACGTTATGCCACGTTGTGTGTGGCAGCTCGACTGTCTGGCAGTTTCTCAGACAGTACCCCCCCACCCCGCCACCCCGCCACCCTACCCCCCTACCCAAACGCCCTCAGCACACACACACACAGACACACACACTATCCTATCCCAAGCTTCTCCCTCTGTCAGCAACTAGTCACCCACCCACCCTCCCAACCATGCAGCGCATCGACACATGAACCCCACCCACCTCATCTTTTAAAAGATTGGGAAAAACAATGACATTTGATTTATAACATAGAATTCTTAATTTGTGAAACATATGCTTTAGTATGCATGTAATATACAATTTGTATATTAAGGTAGAAAATTGTTAACAGTATATTAGAAATGCATTGCATTCAAATACATTACGTGGGGACCAATAAGATGAGAGAGAACATTACAGTTTAACAAAATACAGGCATCATTATATCAACTACATAAAAATACAATGTCAAATTATATATGTAAAACTATTCATATTCATATAAACCTAAACATTCCTCAAACAGTCTGTTGTTCATAATGATACTGTTTTGTTTCTGATGTTGTTGTTGTTTGAAATGTTAATAGAAAACTAGATGTACCGCTTAGCAGTACAAAATATGACTGCCCCTCAGTCCTGTACATCCTCTCCGCAAAAAAAAAATCACGCTTATCAGGGTGTTTTTCTGCATTAAAACACATCAAATACTCCATGGAGACAGTATTTTTCATTGATCAACCACTACAGAGCTTGGCCTGGTATATAGCCCCAAATAGCAAACAGTGGATTAGCTAGGTGCAGTGAGCCAAACACTTCCCAAATAGCATTTTAACTAGTATAGTTCAAAACAGCACCAAAGCTCGTCAGTAGCGTTTTCAGGTTCCAACAACCATAGACATAATATACATAGACGCCGCATCGACTACTCCTTACTAGCGCTGACGAGATTTGGAGCCGCCATCTTGGACCGGTCATCCACTCCACTCAGTGTAATCTGTTTGGCCGGTGAGATGAGCTGTCAGCGCACTTAATTAATCATATCTCACTGAATACCGAAAAGATTCTCACACGTTTTTTTTTTGCTGCAAAGGTCATACATGTAGCTATGATACAGGACACATGATTTAGCATATTTTAATATTCATAGTGGGTTTAACAGTATAGAATATTCTGATATATGATATAAAGTGACCTGACGTCCGATATCAAAACTGGGAACATAATCCATGTTTGACAGCATAGACAAAACTAGTTTGATACAAATTTAATGAGTTAAATATAGTTCACAGTTGACAGAAAAGTTCCATCAACAGCATTATTCACAGTCCACAGAAAGGTTCCATAAACATTTAAGTGAGATCAGTGCCATTCAGACATCTGAGGGGTATTCCAAGTAGGCCTATGTGGTTTAGTGACAAACTTGGGTAAATTGACTCAGAATAAGTTGTAAACCTCCCAGTAGAAAAGCTGTATGATACAGGAAACGTGGTTGTGTGTATATTCATAGTGGGCTTAACAGTAATAGAATATTCTGATTTATTATAACTAATCCACGTTTGACAGCATAGACAAAAACTGGTTTGATACAAGTTTTAATGAGTTAAATTTACAGAAAAAAATCCATTAACATTTTCAGTTTAGTGCCATCAAAAGTGATGAACAAACATTGGTGTGGCATAAAGGAAATGGAGTAACTGGGTTCAATATCAACAGCATTTGTTAGACAAGTTCCATAAATATTGTAAAGTGCAAGTTTGTAGGTTTGTTTCTGATCCTTAAAAACAGACATGGGTTTGGCATAGTACAGTAAGTGTAACAGTTCATCAATTCAAGACAAAAAGGTGACTTGTCACTTGTACAGTGTCAATGGGTTCATCAACAGCATCTGTTATTTACAGTTCACAGAAAGGTTCCAGCCCCAATGAAGAGATTAAATAAAAAGGAATTAAGAAACATTTTAGAAACTGCTAAGATCAGCCCCGTTCATTGCAATCAGTAAAGAATCAGGGAGTGTCTTCACAGGCTCAGTGAGACAGAGGTTACCGTCATGCAGTTGGTTCTGTGATTTCAACAACTGGTGCATGTAATATTTTATGTTCCCACCTTGCTAAAATTGCTTGGGTACACTTTGGCTGAGAACAAAAGTGCTTCAGACAGCAGGTGGACAAATAAGATGGCATAGTGAAACTGGGTAAACTCCATAAAAGAGGACTGAGTCAACCAGACGATGGGAAAATGGGACACAGAGTGACGAATGCAGGTGATGAAGGTGGAGCTCATAAATCAAACATTCAGTCACAGTGTAGCAGATGCCCTGCAGTACTGCAATGAAGAGCTGCACCTTCCAGTTCCAGGGGTGTGAGGAGACCGTTCAGTTCATTCACAGTCTTCTTGAACAAGGCAGTTGTTCTGGGGAGGTACAAAATAATAAATAAATGAATGAAAAGGAATTTGAGAGGCATCTTATTCTTGTTAGGGTAAATGAGATGTGAATAATACAGTGTTGGGCAAGCTACTTCGAAACTGTAGTGAGCTAAACTATCAGTTACTCTGCCATTAATTAAAACACTACACAGAACTACCACCCAATCAAATGTATAAGTAGCCTAACACAAACACAGCAGTAGGCTAGTTCACTTCATAGGAAGCTACTTTAAATTGTGCTAATTTCACAGACTAATGGTGCATTCAGGGCACCTCGGAATGACAAGGACCGCCCCCATGGCTACTTTGTTTTTCCGACAGCAAGTGTTCATGTGCTTTGCCATCAGAATGTGTGACAAACACGGATGCCACAACAAAGGTTAAAACATACACTCACTAATCCTAAACAAACAACTGTATTTGCTTAAAATATAGTGAAAGATGCTCGTGAAAGAATGATATGCAGCTTTCAAGTGACAAAAATGGCAAATTCACAAGTTCACATTAAAACTGTTGGACATGAAAGGCCACATGGACTACAAACGAACTACAACGTGACGACAAAAGTGATGACGAGATGATGGATTGTCGCCTCGCGTTCAACGGATTCATTTGCATAAAGATGGGCTTCGCCCAGCTTTTTGACGCGCGACATGTTTTCAAATGCAGCGCTGCCTTCCCGGAATGCTTTCATTAATCACTTGGTTTAGATTAGAAAAATGTCGACATAGGCCGTGACAGAACATTTCTAGGGGGTGGGGTATTATGGTACCGATCCACTTGCACGACACTTCATTTTGTCGTGTCGCATAGATGTCGCACTGCCTCCCCTCGTTCAGTCGTGTGTGGGCGTTTCGTTTAAAATGTCAGTTACCAGCTCATACAGTTCGTTTTAACGTATCTTAAGTGTTTTTCGACAAATGGACCACAATTTTAGGCATGTACTTAACAGTATACAACACATTAATAGCCTAAACAAACTATGCAAGCCATTTGGAAATCTTGTTTTATTTAAACTACTCAAAGCAATCTCAAATCCTCACCAGAAACAGTCAATATATTCATCCAAATCCTAGTTTCGTTTGTTTTATGGACTACTAGGTGGTTGTGGAAGAGATCGTTAAAACATTATTTGTCTTGTAAGCGGAACCAAAGTTTCACAGGCACCGTTGTGGTAGAACAAAGGACCTACAAACTTGTCCTTTCATTGGAGAGTCGCCTCGTGTTCAACGGATTCATTTGCATAAAGCTGGGCATCGGCCAGCTTTTTGACGCGCGACATTATTTCAAATGCAGCGCTGCCTTCCTGGAATGCTTTGCGGGCGCGTTAAAGTCGCTTGACGTCACCCATAGGACTAGAGTGGAATGCGACACGACAAAATGAACTGAAGTACAAGTGGATCGGTACCGTTAGGGCTTCTACATACTCGACGCACCCGACCAGTATCGCGACAACGTGACGTCAAAATGACGTAGATCTTGCTGGCGCGCCAGGATTGAAGCCAGGTAGCGCGAGGTAGCGCACCACTCATTTTTTTTCAGACGAGCGCAACAAGGCGGAAACAGGAAGATGGACTAGTTCGAGGGAAAGCGAGAGTTGCAGTGTTTCTGGTTAAGTCCCACTGAAAGAGAAATAGCTGGACTATCGTTTCTATTATAACCTACATTGTGTTAAAAGTGCCATGTTTGATTTAAAAAAAAATATATGTATATAAGAGAACTAGATATTGTCAGACATTACCAAATGCCAAGGACAGAGGTGTAGAAGTCCGGCTCCAGAAAGTCCTACCATGTTTTGTTTCTACTGTACCTATGCATTTAACACAGGCGATTTCATTAATTAGCTCATCTACCTGGCTGAGGAGTTGCACTTATTAGATTCAGCTGATTTGGTAAATGGTTGGAGCAAATATGTGGCAGGACTTTTTTTTTTTTTACTTTCTGAAGCCGGACTTTTACAACTCTTGGCCACCAAGGAGCAGTCCTGCCCAGAACCAGGTGTAAACCATGTATGTCTATGCATATAAAGACCATGGGGTGGACAGAGGATGGTGCAGACATTACACAGTGCAGGATGGGAGGCAGTCCCTTCTTCTACCTTACACTGAGATCACATCATCAATTTTACATCTTGCCACTCATCTAGAGAGCCTGTCCCTGTGGCTAAGACAAGAACGGTGATGAGCAGCCAACCCGTCCATTAGCACAGGCTAATGGAGTGCTTGTTTTCTCATCTACAAGAGGAAGTGGGTTGTTTCAATCAAGCTGTCTGACGCACATGGCATTAGGTATAGATTTGATGAGAGCTATTTCAGCCAATTAAGTAAACCAACCAACCAATGAGCCTACCCTGAGTAATCAGACAGACATAAGGTCATTGCTTTTGCCAGTCTAGGCCAGCTTTGTTCCTCTTGCATGTCTCATGTGCTAGCCGAACCACGTAAGAGGGTGGGCTTTCACAAAACAGAGATTACTACTGAACATAGCCCATCGTGGCAGCTCACAACCCATGTCAGTGCCAAGCATGGGCCAAGACAGAAGCGCACAAGTCTGAGTGGGTGTGTCCCATGGGCGACACGAGGCGCGTGTGTCTTTGTGCACTGAAAAGACACCATCACTTGTCTCTATCTTAAGCAATCTCGTAACCTATATAGTAGTGCTATAGTGTGCCACATTTCACACACACACACACACACACACATACATGTCCAAGCACAGTGCCTGAACATAGACTGGCAGTCCTGGCAACTCAGTGGCGCTACTGTACATAAATCATTAACACATCCGTCATGTGGTCACCAACAGTGAGAGAGTGAGACACACGCTTACCTCTGGAGTCACCCTGGAGGTGCCGACCGTCCCTCTGTGGCAACCACGGTTCGCCTGACCGCTGGAGCGGGCAGTCCCAAAACACACACAGAACTGGGTCGTGTGTGTGGTCAGACCATGTGGACGGTGGAATGAGGACTACAATGAGAGAAAGAGAAAGAGAGAGAGAGAGAGAGGGATGAGAGAGAGAGGGATGAGAGAGAGAGAAATAGATTGGGATGTGAGAGAGGGAAAAGAGATTGAGGTAAAAAGAGAAACAGAAAGAGAGAGTGAGGGATGAAGCTGCGCATTGAAATAAAAAAAAAGATCTGAAATGCAGAAAAATAACAAAACAGACACAAAGGAAATGGATTACAGATGATGACTTAGAGAGTAAAACAACCAAAAAGAAAAAGAGAGAAACACAAAAGAAGAAGAGACAAACATAGACTGCAAAAGAGACACAACTCAAGTGCCATCAGAAGTGGCTAGCTCAGACGTTATGCCACGTTGTGTGTGGCAGCTCGACTGTCTGGCAGTTTCTCAGACAGTACCCCCCACCCCGCCACCCTACCCCCCTACCCAAACGCCCTCAGCACACACACACACAGACACACACACTATCCTATCCCAAGCTTCTCCCTCTGTCAGCAGCTAGTCACCCACCCACCCTCCCAACCATGCAGCGCATCGACACATGAACCCCACCCACCTCATCTTTTAAAAGATTGGGAAAAACAATGACATTTGATTTCTAACATAGAATTCTTAATTTGTGAAACATATGCTTTAGTATGCATGTAATATACAATTTGTATATTAAGGTAGAAAATTGTTAACAGTATATTAGAAATACATTGCATTCAAATACATTACGTGGGGACCAATAAGATGAGAGAGAACATTACAGTTTAACAAAATACAGGCATCATTATATCAACTACATAAAAATACAATGTCAAATTATATATGTAAAACTATTCATATTCATATAAACCTAAACATTCCTCAAACAGTCTGTTGTTCATAATGATACTGTTTTGTTTCTGATGTTGTTGTTGTTTGAAATGTTAATAGAAAACTAGATGTACCGCTTAGCAGTACAAAATATGACTGCCCCTCAGTCCTGTACATCCTCTCCGCAAAAAAAAAATCACGCTTATCAGGGTGTTTTTCTGCATTAAAACACATCAAATACTCCATGGAGACAGTATTTTTCATTGATCAACCACTACAGAGCTTGGCCTGGTATATAGCCCCAAATAGCAAACAGTGGATTAGCTAGGTGCAGTGAGCCAAACACTTCCCAAATAGCATTTTAACTAGTATAGTTCAAAACAGCACCAAAGCTCATCAGTAGCTTTTTCAGGTTCCAACAACCATAGACATAATATACATAGACGCCGCATCGACCGCTACTCCTTACTAGCGCTGACGAGATTTGGAGCCGCCATCTTGGACCGGTCATCCACTCCACTCAGTGTAATCTGTTTGGCCGGTGAGATGAGCTGTCAGCGAACTTAATTAATCATATCTCACTGAATACCGAAAAGATTCTCACACGTTTGTTTTTTGCTGCAAAGGTCATACATGTAGCTATGATACAGGACACATGATTTAGCATATTTTAATATTCATAGTGGGTTTAACAGTGTAGAATATTCTGATATATGATATAAAGTGACCTGACGTCCGATATCAAAACTGGGAACATAATCCATGTTTGACAGCATAGACAAAACTAGTTTGATACAAGTTTAATGAGTTAAATATAGTTCACAGTTGACAGAAAAGTTCCATCAACAGCATTATTCACAGTCCACAGAAAGGTTCCATAAACAATTAAGTGAGATCAGTGCCATTCAGACATCTGAGGGGTATTCCAAGTAGGCCTATGTGGTTTAGTGACAAACTTGGGTAAATTGACTCAGAATAAGTTGTAAACCTCCCAGTAGAAAAGCTGTATGATACAGGAAACATGGTTGTGTGTATATTCATAGTGGGCTTAACAGTAATAGAATATTCTGATTTATTATAACTAATCCACGTTTGACAGCATAGACAAAAACTGGTTTGATACAAGTTTTAATGAAAATTAACATTTTCAGTTTAGTGCCATCAAAAGTGATGAACAGACATTGGTGTGGCATAAAGGAAATGGAGTAACTGGGTTCAATATCAACAGCATTTGTTAGACAAGTTCCATAAATATTGTAAAGTGCAAGTTTGTAGGTTTGTTTCTGATCCTTAAAAACAGACATTGGTTTGGCATAGTACAGTAAGTGTAACAGTTCATCAATTCAAGACAAAAAGGTGACTTGTTACTTGTACAGTGTCAATGGGTTCATCAACAGCATCTGTTATTTACAGTTCACAGAAAGGTTCCAGCCCCAATGAAGAGATTAAATAAAAAGGAATTAAGAAACATTTTAGAAACTGCTAAGATCAGCCCCGTTCATTGCAATCAGTAAAGATTCAGGGAGTGTCTTCACAGGCTCAGTGAGACAGAGGTTACCGTCATGCAGTTGGTTCTGTGATTTCAACAACTGGTGCATGTAATATTGTATGTTCCCACCTTGCTAAAATTGCTTGGGTACACTTTGGCTGAGAACAAAAGTGCTTCAGACAGCAGGTGGACAAATAAGATGGCATAGTGAAACTGGGTAAACTCCATAAAAGAGGACTGAGTCAACCAGACGATGGGAAAATGGGACACAGAGTGGCGAATGCAGGTGATAAAGGTGGAGCTCATAAATCAAACATTCAGTCACAGTGTAGCAGATGCCCTGCAGTACTGCAATGAAGAGCTGCACCTTCCAGTTCCAGGGGTGTGAGGAGACCGTTCAGTTCATTCACAGTCTTCTTGAACAAAGCAGTTGTTCTGGGGAGATACAAAATAATAAATAAATGAATGAAAAGGAATTTGAGAGGCATCTTATTCTTGTTCGGGTAAATGACATGTGAATAATACAGTGTTGGGCAAGCTACTTCGAAACTGTAGTGAGCTAAACTATCAGTTACTCTGCCATTAATTAAAACACTACACAGAACTACCACCCAATCAAATGTATAAGTAGCCTAACACAAACACAGCAGTAGGCTAGTTCACTTCATAGGAAGCTACTTTAAATTGTGCTAATTTCATAGACTAGTGGTGCATTCAGGGCACCTCGGAATGACAAGGACCGCCCCCATGGCTACTTTGTTTTTCCGACAGCAAGTGTTCATGTGCTTTGCCATCAGAATGTGTGACAAACACGGATGCCACAACAAAGGTTAAAACATACACTCACTAATCCTAAACAAACAACTGTATTTGCTTAAAATATAGTGTAAGATGCTCATGAAAGAATGATATGCAGCTTTCAAGTGATAAAAAGGGCAAATTCCCAAGTTCACATTAAAACTGTTGGACATGAAAGGCCACATGGACTACAAACGAACTACAACGTGACGACAAAAGTGATGACGAGATGATGGAGAGTCGCCTCGCGTTCAACGGATTCATTTGCATAAAGATGGGCTCCGCCCAGCTTTTTGACGCGCGACATATTTTCAAATGCAGCGCTGCCTTCCCGGAATGCTTTGCGGGCGCGTTGAAGTCGCTTGACGTCACCCATAGGACTAGAGTTGAATGCGACACGACAAAATGAAGTGTCGTGTTGTGATGCCAATGACAATGCCAGCATTAATCACTCGGTTTAGATTAGAAAAATGTCGACATAGGCCGTGACAGAACATTTCTAGGGGGTGGGGTATTATGGTACCGATCCACTTGCACGACACTTCATTTTGTCGTGTCGCATAGATGTCGCGCTGCCTCCCCTCGTTCAGTCGTGTGTGGGCGTTTCGTTTAAAATGTCAGTTACCAGCTCATACAGTTCGTTTTAACGTATCTTAAGTGTTTTTCCACAAATGGACCACAATTTTAGGCATGTACTTAACAGTATACAACACATTAATAGCCTAAACAAACTATGCAAGCCATTTGGAAATCTTGTTTTATTTAAACTACTCAAAGCAATCTCAAATCCTCACCAGAAACAGTCAATATATTCATCCAAATCCTAGTTTCGTTTGTTTTATGGACTACTAGGTGGTTGTGGAAGAGATCGTTAAAACATTATTTGTCTTGTAAGCGGAACCAAAGTTTCACAGGCACCGTTGTGGTAGAACAAAGGACCTACAAACTTGTCCTTTCATTGGAGAGTCGCCTCGCGTTCAACGGATTCATTTGCATAAAGCTGGGCATCGGCGACATTATTTCAAATGCAGCGCTGCCTTCCCGGAATGCTTTGCGGGCGCGTTAAAGTCGCTTGACGTCACCCATAGGACTAGAGTGGAATGCGACACGACAAAATGAACTGAAGTACAAGTGGATCGGTACCGTTAGGGCTTCTACATACTCGACGCACCCGACCAGTAGCGCGACAACGTGACGTCAAAATGACGTAGATCTTGCTGGCGCGCCAGGATTGAAGCCAGGTAGCGCGAGGTAGCGCACCACTCATTTTTTTCAGACGAGCGCGACAAGGCGGAAACAGGAAGATGGACTAGTTCGAGGGAAAGCGAGAGTTGCAGTGTTTTGTTACAGTCGTGAATTTTTAATAGTTTGCTGGATAAGTTAACAAAGTTACCAGTGAGAGTTGCAACACATGGAATTAAGAGGAAAGAATAGAAAATATTTATTTTCAAACAAAGGATATCTATTAAGGCCTGAACAAAATCTCTTTCTACTTCAGGAAAACACAAACTCAGCCAGCTGCTAGCTAGCTAGCCAGCTAACTAAACTGTTTAAATTATTAAAATTTCCCTCGGGATGACTAAAGTATCTATCTATATATCCATCTATCTAACGTTATCTATCTATCTACCTGTGCACACACCTTGGAAACTAGATGATAATGATGATGGTATAATGTGAATAGTAGCAACCAAAGTCTGAAGTACCATCACAGAGGCTAGCTAGGTAGCTACCATAGACAGTAAAAGAAATGGACGAACAGACTCCGTTGTTTTCAATGGGAGGGCACTCAGTCAAATAGAACGATTTTTCAGTTGGTCCCCCCAGTACTGCGCAGACTCGCACTTAACTTCGCGACATTAGCCATCGAGCTAAATCATATGATAGATAGGCTATACAGAAATTCTTTACACACTTCCTTTGCCTTCAAAGTCATCAAAGTTAAACATTTATTTAAGTATTATTATTATTAATATCATCCTCACAAGTGATATCAAGTCGTGTTAATGTTGAAACTACCACACATGATCATCTTCAAAAACAGTCATGGTAAAACAAACGAAAAAGTTATAGCCTAGCACTGCTACCTAGCACTAGAAGCTAATCTTCTTAACACTTTTCTGACCTACGGTCAATCCATCGAAAACCTCTGAAATGATTATCGTTAGTGCCGTTTTTCATTAGGTTTACTTGCCTCTATCCAATGCTTTACCTTAACATACAATGGTATTGTAGGCTATATAGCTTTGTTCATGAGTTTCCGTGCTGGCTGGACTGAGCTTCTTATCCAAACAATACGGTTATCTCCCTACGGTGCGTTAGCTTCCCTACAACCGGACTCGCTAACTATACTTCTTACGGGAACCTCAACGTTACATACAAGGTAGCTGAGCCTGTTTTGCCTTCTATTGTTTATGTAGATAATACAGAAGCTACAATGTCGGTACAGGATATATGCTATATGAAGTTATGGCATTTCAAAAAAATCCTAAAATGAATGGGCTTCTATGGGGTTAGCAGAGAAGTGGTCCCTCCAGCCTACATTGATTCTACTACTTCCGGGAATTCGCCTGCCCCCTTGGTAGCTACTAGTGTTTCTTACTGCAGCTTCTTCTGCTGTGTAACGTAGTTAGCGTTAGTCGTTTCACAACAGCGACACCTCTGTTCAGGAGAATATTGCAACTAGTGTCGCGACCATCACGCGCGAGTATAATTGGTTACGGCGCTTCTGTGACGTCACATTGTCGCGCTACTGGTCGGGTGTGTCGAGTATGTGGGACGTTTTACCCGGCACGCTGGTAGCCAGACCCAGAGGCTGGGAAGAGACAAAAACGCGCATCACAACAGTTACCGGAGAGCGAGCGGAACTGTATGGGCAAAAAGTGGTGTGTGTGTGCATCAACGGTGAGACTGCGAGCCGCCGGCTTTGGTTGGCTAGCATTCAGGATGAGTGCATTCTCGGCCTGGACGTGCTAGAGAAATTGGGGGCTGTGGTGGACATTTCCCAGTTCACACTACACTTGGGGATGAGCAGCGTAGTGTTGCACACGGCGGGGAAAACAGAGCATGAAGTGCGGAGAGCTGGCGCGACGAAGAACTCTCCAACTTGCTCCACACAAGCCCGCAGGAAGCGAACTCGCAAAGAGTGCTCGTCATCCAAGACTCCACCCCTCCCCACACAAGCCCGCGAAACTCAAGCCCGCGAAAACAACAGGTCTCATCCAGGTCCGCTTGCTGAGTCCGCCACTGCTCAGCTCACGCCCACCAGGGAGGAGCCAAGTATAAGTATATATACTTTTTTGATCCTGTGAGGGAAATTTGGTCTCTGCATTTAACCCAATCAGTGAATTAGTGAAACACAAACAGCACACAGTAAACACACAGTGAGGTGAAGCACAGTAAGGTGAAGCACATACTAATCCCGGCGCAGTGAGCTGCCTGCTACAATGGCGGCGCTCGGAGAGCAGTGAGGGGTTAGGTGCCTTGCTCAAGGGCACTTCAGCCACGGCCCACTGGTCGGGGCTCCAACCGGCAACCCTCCGGTTACAAGTCCAGAGTGCTAACCAGTGGGCCACGGCTCCCCCTTAAGCGGGTTGAGCAATCACCACTCTCCGCTCAGAGAGCACGGCCCTCTGTAGAGACAAGGCAAGCCGTAAATGAACTCTGCACTCGTAGCTGTGAGGGGCTGAGTAGGGTAGCCAGGTGCGGAGGCTACTAGCAGCGTACACCGACATCTTCGCCGCAAGAGATGAGGACTGCACCCGAACAAGCCTGGTCCAACACGATATCGACACCGGAAATGCCCGACCCATCCGACTTCAGCCTCATCGCTTACCGTTCGGCAAACGACAAGCAGCTGAAGAAAAGATTAAGGAAATGGCCGCGGCAGGAGTGATAGAGCCAAGCAGTAGTCCCTGGGCTGCGCCAGCTGTACTCGTCCGGAAGAAGGACGGCTCGTGGCGGTTCTGTGTTGACTACAGGCGCCTCAACCAGGTAACCCGGAAAGACTCCTACCCTCTCCCCCGCATTGACGATTGGCGGCTCCTGCTGGTTTAGCTCGCTGGACTTGCGCAGCGGCTACTGGCAGATTGAGCTAGCCCCGGAAGCTCGGCCGAAGACGGCGTTCACCATCGGGCAAAGGCTACGGCAGTTCTGGGTACTTCCGTCGGCCTATGCAACGGGCCAGCAACAGACTTCACCGGTGCCATAGGAAATCTGGAGAAGGTGTTCGACACCATATGGGGTGCTGGGCTCAAACTGCACCCGAAAAAGTGCCACCTGTTCCGGAGGCAATCCGGGTTCCTAGGCCATGTCGTGGGGGCCACTGGAGTGGCCACCGACCCAGCTAAGGTGGAGACGGTGAGACGTTGGCCTGTTCCGCACGGATGGTGCTGAGCTGCGGAGCTTCCTGGGTCTGGCGTCATATTACCGGCGTTTCATCTGGGACTTTGCTACAGTCGCCAGCCCGCTGCATCGATTGACGCACATAGGCCAGCTCTTCGAGTGGACACGAGAGTGCGACGCTGCGGAGGGCGCTATGTGAGGCCCCAGTGCTCGCTTTCCCTGACCCTCAACTGCCGTTCATCCTGGACACCGACGCCAGCGACGTGGCCATCGGTGCCGTCCTCTCTCAAGCAGGCAAGCAGGTGGTCGCATACTTCAGCCGCTCACTGGAACGAGTGGAGAAGAATTACTGCGTGACCCGCAGAGAACTGTTGGCTGTGGTGGTGGCAGTGCGCCATTTCCGAACCTATGGCGCTCGCCATACCGCTCGCCAGCTTTTTACGCTAGCGAGAGAATCAACGCTCGCCAGCAGCATGCCGGCGGGAGAGTCAACGCTCGCCAGCAGCACCCCGAGGTCGTCTCACCGCCTTCCGCTGCCAGCTAGAGTGATCGAGAGACCAGAGACAACGCACTGCAGCCCAACGCCACAACACAGCACTGCAGAGCGGCAGCCGGGGCCACGGACGCACTGGCGAGCTCCCGATAGACAATCTGACATTTTCCAGTTGCTGGTTCCTGCTGGATTATGAGCCCGTGTACTGGAGCAGGTACATGGGGCAGTGGGGGCGGCATTGCAAAGACTCTTCGTTGGCTGAGGAGACGCTTCTATTGGCCGGGATGCAGGCTGGACGTTGAACTGCATGTTCACTGCTGTGACGCCTGCACAGCAAAGAAAGGCCCCACGCGACGCTCGCACACTCCGCTGCAGCAATACGCAGTCAGGGCTCCCATGGAGCTGGTAGCCGTTGATGTCATGGGCCCACTGCCGGTCACAGAGCGGGAAAATCGCTACGTGCTCGTAGCCATGGACTATTTCACTAAGTGGACGGAGGCGTATGCAGTGCCAGATCAGAGCGCCCAGACGACAGCGGACAGACTGGTCACTGAGATGTTCTGCCGTTCAGGGCACCGGAAGAGCTCCACAGCGACCAAGGGTGGAATTTCGAGGCGGAGGTATTCGCTGAGGTTTGCCAGCGCATGGGCATCCTGTAAACGAGAACGACACCTCTGCATCCACAAAGCGACGGGCTAGTGGAATGGTTTAATCGGACACTGGCAGTACAACTGGCCATATTGGCCGACCGCCGACAAAAGGACTGGGACTTACACTTGCCCCTGGTGCTCTGGGCATATCACACAGCGGTGCAAGAGTCAACGAAATGCACACCGGCAGCTCTGATGTTTGGGCGAGAGCTACGCACGCCGGTGGACTTGGTATTTGGTTCGCCTCCGGAAGCGGAGATTGGAGGTAAGCAAGGGATGGAATACTACAAGCAGCTACGCGAGAGACTGAAAGGAGTACATGAGTTGGCCCGGCAGGCTATGAGTGAAGCTGGAATACGTCAAAAGCGAGCGTATGATATGCGCTGTCGTGGCTAGGAGTTCCAGACCGGCGATAAAGTTTGGGTGTACTGCCCGGAGAGAAAGAAAGGCATTTCCCTGAAACTCACTAGCCAGTGGGTCGGGCCGTGTGATGTCTTAGAGAAGCTGTCTGACGTGGTCTATGAGTCTGACTCATGTCAGTGTCGGAGAGTTGTGGCTCTTCACCATGATCGACTAGCCCCGTACCAACCCCTGGCCTCAGCTGAGGGCCGTGGGGACTCGGACACTGACTCTGTGGAACTTGGTGACAATGGAGCTGTAGCTCTAACACCATGCAGCCTTCACCGGAAGTCACCGCCGTGACAGCGGGGCGCCCCCAACGCCAGCGTCGCCTCCCAGCCAGGCTCAAGGGCTGCGTAGGGTAAGACTTGAGACAAAGGGACATGGACTAAGTCTCGGGGGGCTGTGTAGTGAACTGAGCCTAGCTGGTTATGAATGTGAGCTCCCATGGTGCTGTGTAGTGTATGTGTGTGTGTAATGTTGATGTTGGTTTTAGTGAGAGTAATTGCGTTTACCTTGTCATGTATGTGTTAGCTTGTATAGTCTTTCTTTATGTTGTACCTCATGTGTTTACCCCGTGTATTGTATGTGACTACCCTGTTTGTGTATCGTGCTTGTTTGATTGACCTCCCTTGTGTTACCTGTGTAATTGTGTTCGTGTGATTAAGTGTGTTGGTTCAATAAAAAAACATTCTGAGACAACTTTGCAGTTTGTTACAGTATTATTAAAGAGAAAATGATACCTGTCCTGCTTTTTTAGCATATTCATTTGTAAATCCTGTGTTTAAACAAGAATAAGATGACCCTTTTTTACAGCTTAGCCTATTTGAAGCATTCAAGGCATCCTTTAGTTAAAATGTAGCAGACTTAATTCTCTTTAGTCCAACAAATGTTTTGGATGTACAGTGCAACCGGAAAGTATTCAGACCCTTTCAAGTTTTCCACATTTTCTTATATTTCAGACTCATCTTGAAATGGATTCAATTCGGGTTTTTTTCTCATCAATCTACACACAGTACTCCAACACTCCACAAAAAATCAGGTGTTTGGAGTGTTTTGTAAATTTATAAAAAAAATAAACGTCTGAAATTTCCATTTACATAAGTATTTAGACCCTTTGTTATGACACTTGCAATTGAACTCTGGTGCATCCTACTTCTACTGTATCAAATGGTCCTTATGATGCTTCTACTTGATTAAAGTCCACCTGTGCCTAAATTAATTAATTGGCCATTATTAGGGCAGGCAGATATCTCTTTATAGGCCTCACAGTTGATGGTGTATGTCAGAGTGAAAACCAAGCCACAAGGTCAAGACAATTGTCTGTATACCTGCGAGACAGGGTTGTGTAAAGACCCCAAAACCCAAAAATGACTAAAATAGCCTGTCCGTATGAGAATTTTACAAGTAATATTTATTAATAATGAAAATGTGTTAAATCATTTGCAAGAGATAAAAAGATCAAGTGGATCCCAGTTTCATTAAGGGCATCTAAACAATCCTTAAAAACTGTAAAATAGCAGGCAGATCCAGTAAATGCCTATAGGCTAGAGTGAGGGATTTGGATTACATTTTGGCTACTATAGGAAGCCAATGGAGAGTAATTACAGTTTTTTGTTTACACACATTTTCAAAACTCTATATCTATTTTTCATTTTCTACACACAAAACCACAATTGCTCACACAAAATACAAAATGCCTCAAATCTCCAGGAAAATGACACATAACATTAAAAATGTCATAAACACATCTTTAAAAGCAAACATTTGCCTCACATTATAAACACTTTTGTCATAATATGACAAAAATTGGCATTTTGGATACATCATGTACACAATGTTGCTGAAAACCTAAAGCTCTTCTGTCTTTCATGGGCTTTTTATATGTATTTCCATACAAGAGTGAAAGGTACGGTATCTACAGAGAGAAGTTGAAATATATAGTAAAAATGCAAGCACAGATGTCATCTTAATTATGTCTCTTACAATAACAAAAATGTTCACTTAAAAATGCACCCCCCTGTCCATCTTCTTATTACTTAATCCCTGCAACCATGTGAAACCACCAATTGGCCTGAACAGTCCAGCCCAGCTGCTCGCAGATGGTGATCTGCTGCAGGAAGTGACCTCGAGCCTCTTCCTCTCCACACTCCTCTTGCAGCGCGGTGCGGAGGTAACGCATGTCCTGCGCCGCACTGAGCTCGGGGATCCCCGTCAACAGCATCAGGGAGAAGAGCGTCACAAGCAGCCTGGACTGAGAGCGCAGGGACAGGTAGGCCTCGATACATATGTCCTGGAGAGGAGAGGTGGCAGGGGGAATCATTCATATTCATGTGGCTGTGTGTGTGTGTGTGTGTGTGTGTGTGTGTGTTGTGGTGGTGTGTGTGTGTTCATGAGTGTGTGTATGCCTTTAAAAAATTATACATGTAGTACATGTTTGGCACAAACAGACATTTGCACATGAAGACCAAATCCCAAAGTATTGTGGGAGAATGTCCTGAGAAAATGTTTATTTTTGGTCACACTATCAGTTATACACATCATTGTTTTGATTTAAATGCTTCCATGACCATTGTCCTTTTAAAATCACAAAATTAACCCATAAGACCTTTGGCGACACTCACCCGAAATCTCTGGAAGTAGAGGCTGGACCGACCCTTGACCCTGCCCATGACATAGAGGAAATCTGGGGTGAGGACAAAAGGGACCCGTTCCCTGTTCATCCCCAGGAAGCTCTTTGTGTTGCCCAGGATGTGGCCGAAATCGATATGGAAAAGATTGCCTAAGAAACATATATAGACAGTTGCAGACAGTTCTTATTACTGTAGGAACATTAGCCCTGAATATTTGTGTTTCATTTATCCATGAGTTAGTCCAATCAGACTGTCTACAGTTACCATCCTGACAATCATTTTCTGTTCAAATTGATTTCCGCTTGTGAATAAAAAATATTCTTTTAAACAAACCTCAGTGTCTTGCCCAAAGCATCTTAATAAAGAGTTACTGTTGAATGCATAAATATGAGCAATTTTGCTCAAATGACTCATGATAAAATGAAATGTCACACAGAGTCGGAGCGCCCTATACGCACACTACGCAAGTTGACTGGGATCCCGCATATTAATCAAGGCCCCTCGCCTCCACCATGCACCATACCAGCATGAGTTATATTGTTGATGAGAAGATGAAACGGCAGGGCATACAGTATGAGAACAGAAATAACTCCATGAGAGTGAATTGCGGGAACCAACCGGCGGTTAAACTTGTGTTCCTCTTCAGGTTTGATGTGAACAAATAATTTCCCAAGTCTATATTGCTAACATAGGCAATGAATCTGGGATAAGATTCAGACTAGCTCGTTCCACAGTCACACAGTTCAACAGTGTAGCTCAGCTGGTGGAGCGAATTCTAAAGCCCAGTCATGGGTTAGTTACCCAAGGAGCAGAAATGCTAATTAAAAAAAAGATTTAAATCCACACAGTGCTGTATATCACTTTGTTAAAGGCACCCTTAACAAGATTTGCTCTCGGGGGTCCCCCTACAGTTGAGAAGCGCAATAATAAACACAAACGAAATATGCGTCTTTTGCAAAAAAGTATGAACATAACTCCGATATAATATAGAGGGAATGCACCGACAGCAGTCTGTAGAAAAAGATCTCCAAATTCCTGTAGCATTGCAGCTCTTTTCTGTTTCGATTTCGTATGGGGGGATGGGAGGAGGGGCAGTTTCCTACCCGAGGAAAGTGGCCAGGTCAGTAATCGCCTACAGAGGGTCGCTTAGACAATGGCAGAAGGGCCATTCGTCATGTTATGAACCTCAAAATATGTGCCATCAAAATGATTTTGGAAATGTTATGTTAAGGTCGAAAAACCGTTAAGGGTGCCTTTAAGTTATTTTACCGGTTTTATTGACTTCTGAGAAATAGGCTACACAATCTAGGCTTCTTGGCAAATACTTGTACCCTGGAAATCCAGAGTTCTCACGAGAGCACAATTTGAATTTGTTCAGCGAGTCACTCTGGCAATGAGTAATGTTGTTCATTACTTATGTCCCATGTATCGTGGGGTACCAAATCACATCGGTGTATCTGATATAGGTGGGGCAGAGGCAAGCTAAACAGATGACAACAGCGCTGCAACGAATCAGTCAGTAAACATTGGTCATAGTGTTATCCAATTGCGTCGAAGTGCAGAATCAGTCAGTAAACATTGGTCATAGTGTTATCCAATTGCGTGGAGTGAGATTTTCAAATGCATGCTTGGTGCCGTCCCTCAAGTTGGGCCATTGCATTAGTCATGGCCAGACCCTTAATCTTTCGGATTTGGGTCTGGACTGCTAAAATACATGCATTTGACAAATACAAAATTACATTAAGGGATAATGATGCTGAGGTATCCCGATAAACAGAATTAATGGATTTCATTACTGAACAAAATATTGCCCCCTACCTTTATCAGTGATCATGATGTTATCATTGTGGCGATCTCCAATTCCTAGCACATATGTGGCCACACAATACCCTGCACATGAGTTGACAAACCTCTCCATCGCTTGGTAGTGCTGAAGACCAACCAGAGACAAGTAGACAGCATTAACATTTTACAGTACTCTTCAACTCTCTAAAATCAAATGATGGGGAATCAATGTATGCTTTTTGACCTGTGGATGTGCCCATAAAAAATGAATTGGTGAAAAAGTAATACATTCTGATTCTGATTCCAAAATGAGAATAGAATAGCAAGAGAAAAAGGCGAACAAATGAAACCTAAATCTCACTATTCCTTGAAGTGGACACTTGTCCTTCAGCCATTCAAACAGAGCGTCATTTTTGAATGCTCCTTTTGTGCCTCCTTGGCTCCTTTGGACCGCCGCAATCGTGACAGCATCTCTGACTATCTCTATCATCCCTAAGGCACAAGCAAAAAAGAGATATAAGTTATCAAATGCAAACATCAGTCTCTACGTTGTGTTTATGTGGTGTAAGAGGCTTGTAAGAGGATAGAGAGACATGAAACTTGCTTGGCAGCCTCGAGAAACCTTGAAAATACATTCACAAACAGTAAACAGTAATGCAGTGTTTGGGAACGATGGATTCAGAGTCATGCATGCCGCTGGAGTATGCATTGAATTTCCATTGTGTCTACACTTGCAGAAAGAAGCCTTCACATTGAAATACTAGCTTATTCAATATCAAGTGCCATACCTATGTTGTGCCCAGTGGATATGCAGCCATAAGGCACCAGGTTGAGGTTTAAGGATCTTTCCTGCCATATTGAATCCATTACTTTCAATGTCTGAAAAAATCAGAAATCAGATATGTCCTCATGTATTTGGTTAGCATTTTTCACTGTGATTACCCATGACCCATTACCCATAAAAATGTATCCCTATGGCACGCACACACACACACGTGTTGTCATAATGTTTATAATGTTTGCATTACAATTTTTGCAGATTGCTTACCCACTAAATATTAATGCTTAGAACAACGCTTACCACACACATACCTAAAAACACTTACACAGAAACTGAACACCAATTAGTCTGAGCTGTAGAACTACAAATCAGGTAAGCCATTGTGCACCTGGTCAATTGTGTACAATTTCATAGTTTTGTACTTGCCCCTTACTCCACACTTCTAAAACCTACTGTATTATTTTCAGTGTAACTTGCCTGCAATGGAAGAGCCGTATAAGTGCATTATTTGACTTGTAGTAGTAAACATTATCTCATATTTTTGTCCTCTTCATCTCACTCATTTTATTTAAAACTGTATTTCTTTTTATCTTGATAAAATCAAGACACAAATATTTCGGCATGCTGATTCCAAAATGAGAGAACAAAAATGTGAGAGAACTTTAATAATCCTTCACTTTGGTTACTCTTTGGGACATACCTATTACCATAACAGAGCCTGCCTTTCATTTAGAGCTGATAATTGGAAAAGGTTTAAAGCACAAGACCAAATTAACTGTTGTTTAATAGAATGTGGGTGTGATGGAGCAGCGGTAATGTCATCGCCTGATAATCAGTTTGAATCCTGAACCCGCCATTGTCAGTCTGTGTTTGCTTTGGATAAAAGTCCTAATACCAGTTAACTTTTAACCCTAGGATGCATTTTATCCTTGTGTTCCTCACCTGAATAACAAGCATATCCTGTCGGAGATCATCACCTTCTTTGAATATTATTCCCACAGGAGGACCAGTAGTGGCTTGTGAATCAACACCTGAGAATTCAAGCCATAAGGGCTTCTTCTTGGAAGCCATTATTTTGCACCTGTTCAACTAATGAATGGCAAATGGTGAGGTTATTTTAAGAGATCAATTGATTGAAAAAAAGGCCTACATTTTGGTCAAAGACTTATCCAGCTTAGACTGGTTTCAGCAAAGGATATACTTTTACATACATATTCACAAACAGATACTAAATGAAAAGACACTTATAGGCTACTGTATGTTATATACACGTGTGAAGGATAAAGCACATGATACAATGCAGTGCAATTATGCAGTGCTTGTGTAAAACTTCAATGTTGTTAAGGAGTGAAACAGTTTGGACCTGAATTTGTCCAGCTCTGATACGTGGATCAAAGGGCACCTGGAAGTCAGGTGGGAAGTGGCAGCTCTGCAGCAAGTCCTGAAGCTTCTGCGCAGCTTCAGGGATGAAATGACAACATGAATGAAATGACAACATGAATGGAAATCTGTGTATCTGTAATTCCTATTTTCACACTATTAAAAATTAAGGAGTTTTCAAAATGCAATAAAACAACATATATTAAAGGTGATATGGAGTTTATTTTGTTTTAAACAATTAAACCCACCCAATATCAACAGAATGTGAAGAAACATTTTGACATAATGTCAAAAAACGCCAAGATGCTCTGTGTGACATGCACAAAAGTTAGCATGCAAACCAAGTAGCGCCCTAGCTCTCCTGTAATATCACTTTGGACCATGTGATTACCATGTCACTTTCGACCATGTGATTAAATACAATACGTGTGGCTGCATTCAAGAGAACTGGAAGCCTACTGAACTCCAGATAACACCTTTAAATACAGTCATACAGTAGGCTACTGAATAAGGGCTTGGTTTGGTTTCAGAAATAAACATGTTCTTCTGTGCGCATTAGTCATTACAATTATAACTAATAGAGGAACAGAATGCACCACCGTTATGGTAAGCCATTTTAGGAAGGACAAGTGAAAGCAAGAGGAAGAAAAAAATAAACCTTCCCTTTTGTAAAACAGAGAGTTGGTTGTAAATGGGTCAATTATACCACATGTGTACTGTCATTTATGGTGCATGTACTGTACCTACAGAGTACAATTTGTAATCCCTTCAGAAATTCATCCATTCATTTTGTGTTTTTTCACTCTGTGGTACAACACTAAAAAACTCATTTCCAGTACACTGCAAAAACTGCTTATCTAACCAAGTGTTCATCTTATATTAAAGGAAAACTTGGCAGGATTTCCCCCTCTGCATTGTGCATTATGCTATTTCAAACTGTGGGAAAAGGTAACAAACGATAAAGCACATGGATTTGTTTACAAGCTAGCGAACGGTTAGCATAAGTTTGGTAGAACTATGTGGATGTTACAAGGTAAGAAACACGATTTAAAACGAGTTTCTTGTTTCTCACTTCTCTTTCCGGGACGGTAGTCTCAATGTTGCAAGGTTGGTTTTCCGCCTGGGGACGCTAGGCGCAGCGGGGAAAGTCCAAATGATTTCTAAACGGGTTTATTACGTTGAAATAGTTCAATTATAGTATTACGTTGAAAAGTTCACCTTTAAAGGTCTATTTCCAGAAACCAACCATTTCAAACATTTGTTTGAGAGCATAATCACGTTAATTAGTGCAGTTTTGAGCAAGACAGTTGTTTGCACACTAAATTGTCTTACAATGATAGTGCAAAGGGCACAGCCAGACGTCAAAAACAATAGAGCGATTTTTTTTTACCACTGACAACATTCAAAATAGAACGACATTTCTGTGGTAGTGTGGTGAGGTTGTCTATAGACAAACGTAATTCAGGTTTACACATTTTTCCTACTGGTCGGGGATTGAACAGGCAAACCTTAATCTTAGTCACTTTTAAACGTGATGCTAGAGAGTGAGATGCTAATGGTCTAATCCTATTCAATGATCTATGCTAGGCTGGAGCTAAAAGTGGTATCGCCAGACTCAGAGAACAGCTAGGTGAACCGGAGAAAGGTAAAAATCAATTGTTTTTTTCCAGTTTATGAGTGACGACAGGTCTTGTTGACAAACAATATAGCTAAAAATAAAGACAGTTTCTTCAGAGAGGATCTTTACCTGTTGGAGGGAGATCACTTTTGTCTGGATATAACCTCTTTACTGCACTTGCAACATCGTGCAAGTTGTCCACCACCAGAACTTGTTGTTGGAAACTCGACAGCATGGATTGACCACAACCCATTAAGTAAGCCTCCAGAATCACTGCCATGCGTTCACGAAAGAATGGACATCCTGCCACCTCACTCCGCAAAAACCAGAAAAAAAAGTGACCAATTCTCTTGCTCTGAGGAGAGGAAAATCCATAGAATGAGAGTGGTCTGTGTCTGTATCTCATAGGTCATGCTGATCCTCTTCTATGGAAGTTCTTATTTCAGTTTCTAACACTTTATAACAACTACAGGAAGCCTTAGTTATGTATTAGCAAATGGTGAATTCATCATTTACAAAGACTTCCACATTAATGCATATCAAGATTTCAGTTGTTATTATGCAGTATCATGCACCTCAATCCTCGAATCCCACTTCAATTAATATGCTTACTCTGAGTGCTCTTCGGAGGAGGAATCTAGCCAGACAGCTATCATGATAGGGCTCAACCTTGAGGGTCTATAAAAGCAAAAATCATGTCAAAGTCCTGCAACAAAACACAACAGCATGCAGAATACGTTCAAAAGAACAAAAAGGACTTGTTTTCTTGTATGGCCCACTATTTTCTCCTCACATACAAAGCACTTACAGTAATAACTTTGCCCCTCCATACCTCTCCGACCTCCTCAACCGCCACACTCCCACCCATTGCCTCAGGTCCGTCGATGCAAACACACTCAAGACCATCAGGACTAAGCTCCTGACCTAGGGCAACAGGGCCGTCTCAGCTGCTGCACCCTCCCTCTAGAACGCTTTCCCCAACCGCATCAAACACTGGGGACAGACTTCCCCACTTTTCCCCTCCTTTTTATTGCCCACCTCTCTATACCAGCTTGGCCTCTGCTTTATCCATGCACGGTGCACCTATGTGTTTCTTTTGTCTGTCATCTAACCTTGTCTATGTACCTTGTGTGCTTGTTGTACCTACGTAAGAAAACCGTAAAGCATCTATGAGTGTCTAGAAAAGTGCTATAAAAAAATAATGTATTATTATCAATATTATTATTATCTTTACATCTATAAGTCAATATCCATATGTTGTGAAGCATAAATGTCAGTGACAACTGCAATATTACAGATAGCATGTACTGTATTAATCACTAACCTGAACCAACTGGAGAAGGTACCTTAGTACTTCTTCATTGGACAGCAGCTCCAGCCGTTGGACAGCCAGGCCTCTGACCCTTTCATCAGCAAAGCCCACGCTGAGAAGCTCCAGAGCCACTGGCAGCTCCAGGTCATGCGGTTCCCAGTGACCCAGCAGCCAGTGGATGTCCTGCACAGCGTCGGGCTTTAGCCAGTCAATGCTCCGCAGGAACTGAGGCAGGTTGGAGGTGTAGCGGACACTTTCCTCCCTAAACCTCCTGAGACGATCTCTTTGGGTTTGCGTGGAGGGCGATGATGTTGGTGATCCACTTTCAGGGACATCCGACTTTGAAGGCGATGCTGGGTTTGATGCAAGAAGAGAGGGTGGTAAGCTGGAATTAGATGACGGCGACGAAACACTGGGAGGAGAAAGAGTATTGGGGACTCCTCTACTGTGCGGGATGACCACGGGAAAACTGTAACGGTCCAGGAGGAAGGTGATGGCCATGGACGTCGCCACGTCTGGGTTGGTCGCCGTGGAGAGCTTGTCAGCCTCGAAAGTAAACGCCTCCTCCTCTCGCTCAGGAAACGGCCACATGTGAAGAGTGTGAGGCCCCTGACTGAGCACAGACCTGTGGTCGATGAGCTGAAGATTCACAAAGTACAGCACATTTCCTTTACACCTCTGGAAGTCTGACTCCTTGACTCCGCTGGTAGATGATTTGGATTCCTTTGCTGTGGAGTTGTCGAAAGTGTTGATGGTAAACCCGAGCTTTGAGCCACGAGGGATGTTCTTTAGGAGGATGTCAAACTCAAGCCACGTGTTCCACATAACCTCATCTGTGAAAGGTTTAGCAGTGGAACCGATAGAGGACACTACCTTGTTGCCATAGATAATGGAAGCCTCAACGCAAATGAGTTGGGGCAGTTTGGCTGGGCGTTCAGGAATGTCAAACCCCAACAGTTTCACCCTAAACTTTCTCTCACAGTCCCACAGGGAGATCATGAGTATCTCATCCATCTCTTTCCCACCAAGAGCAAGGTCCTCATGAAAGCTGGAGAGGCTAGTGAGGTTGTCCACTAGGGGGAAGGCCTCACTTCTCACCTTATCCTCTGGAAGCAAAGCAACATCAGTGATTGTCAAATGAAGGTCTTTACACCTCTTCAGGCAGCTCCTAACCCAAAGGAAGTTGTACAGGGGGATACTTCCAACTAAGAACTCCTCCCTTCCACAGACCTTCAGCACTGGATCAGATGTGGACCAGTCAATAGAGGGGTCCATTTTAGACACAGTTTCCTGAAGTATCTTCAGAAGATGATCTGGAGAAATTTCAATGTCTATGTTCATGCAAAAGCCTTTGTTATCGAAATAGACGACAATTGGAAGTTTGCGCTCATGCCACTCTTGGAGGTCTTTCTGAAGGGGTGTGGCTGTGGTCCATGGTTCAGTGGCATACGCTTTTGGGTCACGGCTTTTCAATTCCTCTCTGCGGGGGGCAGCAAAC
Organism: Alosa sapidissima; assembly: GCF_018492685.1. Classification (NCBI taxonomy): domain Eukaryota; kingdom Metazoa; phylum Chordata; class Actinopteri; order Clupeiformes; family Clupeidae; genus Alosa; species Alosa sapidissima. The sequence goes on from NC_055963.1 coordinate 10,191,467, forward strand.
TTTCTGCGGGTAAAGCTCAGTTCACTCAGCCTGCTCCCTGCGGTAGAATTCAAGTCATATCCAATAAGCTTAGCTAAAGCGTGATGGTAATTTTGCACATCTTCTGTGTCTGTTTTCTTTTCTGCGATAGAAATCTGTGCCATCCTCATGCCATGGGGATCCAGAAACCAGGGCACATTTAGCGTTTGCAGGACCTGGCAATCATCATATATCTCATACAGGTCGTCCATTTTGGTGTACAGGAGCTGATACCTCTCAGGGTCCAAGAGTCCAAGAGGGTCGGGAAGCTGAGACCTCTCCTGCGCTAGCATACAGAGACGCAAGCGCAGTTGGTGCACATTGCACTGAGCTGGGAGTTTAACCACGAAGGTCTCCTGTCCATCACCTGAGTGACGAGTCTCTCTGGGAAACTCACAGATGAACTGAAGGGTGTTTTCAAGAGATCTGAGGTTGTCGCTGCAGACATACTGTGAGTGCGACTCCAAAACACATTGAACCTCCATGAAGGCTGTTTTAAACAACGATAAAGAGAGAGAGAATTGTAGATTAACGTTAACGGTACACATACTTTCTAAAACTTTTTAGGGGCAGCCGTGGCCTACTGGTTAGCATTTCGGACTTGTAACCGGAGGGTTGCCGGTTCGAACCCCAACCAGTAGGCACGGCTGCGGTGCTCTTGAGCAAGGCACCCAACCCCTCACTGCTCCCCGAGCACCGCTGTTGTTGCAGGCAGCTCACTGCGCCGGGATTAGTGTGTGCTGAGTGTGTTTCAGTAATTCATGGATTGGGATAAATGCAGAGACCAAATTTCCCTCACGGGATCAAAAGAGTATATATACTTATACTTAAAAGTGTAGTTAAAAGTAAGATAAGACATGGAATAGGTATCACGTGTGCCCTAGCCCAGACTGAACCCAGGACTGGAGCACACAAATAGCTTTTAGAGACTTTATTCGGAGCAAATGATTAACGTTTCAATGCACAGGCTCTTCCTCAAAGTCAAACAGAGTGTTTGACCGAGTGAAACTCAAAAAAGCTATATTTGTGTGCTTCGGTCACACACGCACTCAAAAGCACACCCACTCAGTTTCTTCTGTTAATTTATTGGAGATTAAACTTCTTACTGTAAGCTTACAAAATAATAGAAAAGAAATGTGTTATGAGCAATAGCTACCAGAAATGTATTTTTAGTTTTCACAGGAAAAGTTTAACAGTGTAAGCATACTGTAGGCCTATGTTTTAAACTTACAACTTACAAGGAGTTTAGCTTCCTGATTGCTGGTGATGGCTTTCTTTCAGTTGCTGTGCCTGAACTGCCATTAAAGCAACACCATTTTCTTTCACCTTAAAATGACATCTTCAAACTCATTGTGTTGCCAACCTGAGGGTATACTTGGGTACCCCTTAGTGCTGAATGGGAACCCACTCCACCCTCTTAATCAAATGAGATGCTGTAGTAGATTATAGATTCTTCTTCTATAGACTCTATACAGTATATGCACAACTTCATTTTGGATTCGCTTGTACTAGCATTATCAACTTCCGGTTTATGTTAAAACATTAACATAGCAAATACGGCTTCTTTCTATAGTCATTGTCTTCAGGACCTCGTCTCATGGTAATGTGGGCCGACTTTGTGAAAATGTTGTGTGCCACTCCCTCCAGCAAACAGGAAAAGGGTTTAAAATGTTCTTAACCTTAATCAAGCAACTGTTACTGAACTGGTATGCCGTCTCACCCATTGTTCTCTATTCCTGTTGAAGATCTGAAGTGATCGAAACGTTGCCTTTTTAAGTAAATAGATTTACTTCTGGAGCAAACAACAGTGTGCAGACCAACCTTTCTCTTATATCTGATACAGTTGTCTAGCACCTGTGGATTACTTTTTTGGATGTGCGCATCACCCCTCTTTCTTATAAGTTGGCTAATCAAAATCGTTTGACCCTATAGTGGCTGAAAATTGCACTGATATTTGGGGGCACTGTGGCACAACTGGCTACAGCGGCCACCGCCGTACTACATTCGGTGTCATCCGTACTACATACCAAGTGCCCACAACTCGAGGATCCGGGTTCGAGTCTGTCATTTCCCAAACCCCTCTCTCTCCCACTCACTTCCTGTCAGCCTCTGTGCTATCATGATAACGGCAAACAACCCCCCCCCCCCAAACATGTACTTTAAAATTGCACTGATATTTAAGGACGACACAGCAACCTGCCATGTACCAGCAATCCAGTGCCTCGGATCCCTCTGATTCAGTAACAATGGATCATGTTGACATAATGAATAATGAATCGATGCAATATTTCTGACAAAAAGGAAATTATAGCAGAAAGTAAAACGAGTACCTCAATTGAAACAACTCAGTCCTTTTTGTGTCCAGACAAATAATACTTAATTCCTTATGCTCTGTCTGTTTTCAAAAGAAAATAAATGACTGTATTACTTACCTAGACCTTATCTCACTGCTCGCTAAGAGGTTTTATGTTTGCCTTTCCAACCGTTCTCTTAAAGCCAGGTGAATGTTTAAGCATTTGAACTTCCCCATTTGTTCTTTGCTTCGATAAGAGCTGAACAACAAAGAGCTATTCATCTTTGATCCTTCCTCTTTCTTTGGTGACATAGAGATTCAAAGGAAAAAAATGCCAAAACAATCAAACATATGGATAACTTGCTTGATGTCCTGTGTATTTGTACTGTCACCTATGGTAAGAAAATCCGCTGAATGAATGTAACTGATTATGCAAACAAATGTCAAATATATTTGTTTTACATGTAGTTGCCATAAACAATTGGACATAGGAATTTCTTCACATTTTTAAATATTTACCATAGAAAGCCTCAATAACCACACTTTACTTACAGTCAATATCCATAAAGGGTGAAGTAGGCCTATCACAATGTATTAGAAAACTTGTACAACATTGAGGTTTATGAGAGCATATGAATAAGTACATCCATGCAATCACTTTGAGGCACTTATTGTATTACCCTTTATAAATAGATAATATCCTGGGTATGAGTAAAGTGCTCCCAAAACATGTTACTTTGAATATGCACTGCTGTTCAAAAGTTTGGGGTCACATAGAAATTTCCGCCATACTGTATGGAGTTATAATCGCGAAAAAAAACTTATCTTACTCTTTTGGAAAAAGAAAGATGTGCCCTCCTTCAAACACTGGCTGACAGAACTGACATGGAGAGAATTAGAGTCATTCTGAAGGACAAGCTTAGGGACTTTGAGAAAGTTTGGCTTCCTTTGGGATCTGATCTTGACAGAGAAAGCCATTAAGACACGAGTAAGCATACACTCCTGGGGTGGGAGGGGTGGGTAACCGAAGAAATGGGTCCTGAGTGGGGTTAAGGGTAGGTGGTGGTAAGCTATGTCTTGTTTTTTTTTTTATTTATTTCCTTTTTATATCATTTGTATAATGTCTGTCACTGGTTCTGTTACTATTTGTATGTCTGTCACTGTTTGTTGTTAAGATCATTCTTAAAAGAAACATGTAAATACCAAGCAAACTTCATTGTTGAATGAAATTGTTTCACAATAAACATTTGAAACACTTAGAAATGTATATTCCACTGTGCTTATATAATTGCAAAAGGGTTCTCCAATGTTTTCTCAGTTAGCCAGTTAGCCTTTTAAAATGGTATCAGATTAGTAAACTTTTTTTTACTATTTAAACATTATAAAGCATGGTAACCACTATAATGACCCTAGCAACAACCTAGCAACCACTTTTATAGCATAGCAACCACTATCATTATCCTAGCAACAGCCTAGCAACCACCTTAAATATCCTAGCAGCAACCTAGCAACCACTTTTATAGCATAGCAACCACTAAAATTACCCTAGCAACAGCCTAGCAACCACCTTAAGTACCCTAGCAACAACCTAGCAACCACTTGTATAGCATAGCAACCACTATCATTATCCTAGCAACAGCCTAGCAACCACATTAAATACCCTAGCAACAACCATAGCAACCACTATAATTACCTTAGCAACAGCCTAGCAACCACCTTAAGTACCCTAGCAACAACCTAGCAACCACTTGTATAGCATAGCAACCACTATCATTATCCTAGCAACAGCCTAGCAACCACATTAAATACCCTAGCAACAACCATAGCAACCACTATAATTACCCTAGCAACAGCCTAGCAACCACTTTATAGCATAGCAACCACTATAATTACCCTAGCAACCAACCCAGCAACAACTTTGCATGCACTGTATTTCCTTCAGGAAATGCTTTTCTAGTTTTATAATCGCATTCTATAGCTGCTGAAGGTGTTCTTGTCTGTTTTTATGGTGGTCCTATGCAATGTAATTTCATTGTACAGTACACTGCACTTCCTGAAGTGTTTTTTGGAATGACAATAAAAATAATCTTGAATCTTGGATACATACAATATAAAATTAACACATTATATATATATATATATATATATACAGTCCTTCTTTACGCTTCTCTCATCCTCCCAAAGGAACTCCTGGGGGTCCTTGGTTACCTGTCTGACCAAGGCCATCTGTCTTGGATTACTCAGTTTGGCTGAGCGGCCAGATCTAGGAAGACTGTTGGTTGTTCCAAACTTTTCCATTTGAGAATGATGGAGGCTACCGTGCTCTTGGGCACTTACAATGCTGCAGAAATGTTCTTGTATCCTTCCCCAGATCTGTGTCTTCACACAACCCTGTCTCGCAAGTCTACGGACAATTCTCTCGACCCTTGTAAAGACGTGCTGTTTTTTAACACATGCACAGATACCCCCCCCCTGTTTTACACACAGCTAGGACTTACCTGTATTGAGATCAAATGTGGTGACCTTTCTATTGTTTCTGGAGAAAATTTTCAAAATGAAATGGCAGATTTCATTTTGAAAATGAAATCAAGGTCACGGTGCAAACAGCGAGTCAAGTCATTTACATTTATTTATCCATCTAAAAAGAAAAAATAACATTTGTTGCAAGTGATTTTACTGAGGTATTTATTAAGCTTTTTACAGATACTATTATCAATTGCTTTTCAAAATGACCTTTGTCAACATTTAAAATATATACATACAATGCTGGCAGCTGATACTATGCAGAGCAAACACATACATACACATATACAGTACACACACATATGCATGCATGCATACACACACGCACAGAGAGAGAGAGAGACAGATAGATAGATAGAGAGAGAGAGAGAGAGAAAGAAAGAAAGAGATTAGATTTATTTTCATAACAATGTTCACATAGAACTATACACTACCTTTTTTTAAAACTGCTACACACATTTGCATGGCTTGTTTTTTTTTATCAGAACTACACACAAATCCAACTATTGCTCACACAAAATGCAAAATGCCTCATATCTCCTGCAAAATGAAATACAGCATTCAAAATATTGTAAACACATCTCAAAAGCAAGCATTTTGTAAAATCATGTTGCACATTGTAAACACTTTTCTCATAATATGACATTTTTGAATACATCATGTAGGCCTACACACTGCTCAAAACCTAAAGCTCTTCTGTCTTGGGCTTCTATGTATATTTCCACAGTGAAAGTCATCTGCAAAGAGAAGTTGAAATATACACAGTAAACGTAAGCAATATTGAAAACAAAAATATTATTTTTCCATATAATGTCCTGTTGTGAATACAGTATGTTACAGCACACATGGAAAAAGCAAAGCAAAATACAACAACATTTACATGTAGCTGGACAGAAACCGAACACATTGATTTCTCCAAAGACAGAAATGACTGCATAATTGTGTGTGTGTGTGTCGGGGGTAAAGTAATGAGCGCACATGTGAGGAGTGAATGTAACACATGCACAGATCCACACACACACACTGTCTGTGTGCCACTGTGTGGCATGATGTGTGTTGTGAAATAAAGTCAAATACTGATAATTGGTTTTGCAGATATGGTATGGGTTATGGTGTTTGAGTGACAGGTTCCAGACATTGTGTGGCATTTAAACATTTTGTGTCGATAGACAGATAGATAGATAGATAGATAGATAGATAGATAAATACTTTATTCATCCCAAGGGAAATTTTTGAAAATATGTATAGCATTTGGTCATTCTTACAAAGACTCATTTTAAGCTGGTATAATGAGTCAGTTTAAACAAGCAAGAAGAGGTGATCTGAACTATCTATCCCAAAACAGCCTGAAGGTTGGAGACCTGATGCGCAGAATGGCCCAGTTCCATTCATACATACCTCACATACTTGCAGTATAGTGACATGAAAACAACTTGACTGGACACCTTCCCTAAAATCAACTCATTCAGTCTCTCTCCTTAGATTTATGGAGACTGAGTCCATGGCCCATCCAACTGATTAAGGTTTAGGTTGACCCCTCTGCATCAGTGGAGTTTTGCAACATGCAAGCCCAAACTTGTCTGTGCAGCAGATCATCCTCGAACATGCCTGGTAAACCTCTGGGTTTCGCATGCCATAGACTAGAGGGTTGATGCAAGGCGGCACAAGAAGGAGCATCACGAGTGCAATGTGGAGACTGCCAGCCGTTGGTGAAGGAGACCGGACGGGACACGCGTCGGATACCATGGACACAGCGCCCTCCAGCTCCCAGATGGCGTCCGAGATGATCTTGACGAAGACGGGTAGCAGCTGGAGCAGCAACATTGCGCAGTAGAAGAGCACGGTGTTGCGCGCCCGTCTGTTCACCTGTTGTAACGGTTGCACCGCGTTGCGCGCGTCCTGGTACATACGCAGGTAGGAGAATGCGTAGCTCAGCAGACAAGCTATAGTCACGGTGAAACCCGACAGCTTCCGAAAAACAGCCGGTGCCCGAGGGTTGCCCAAGGAGGTTTCCAGCGTGTCCGGCTCACACAAAAGTCCGAAAGTGCTGTGCCGCGCGGACGGGGTATCCTGGTCTCGCCCGAGATGCAGAAGGATGATAGTGACAGACGCCACACATAGAGACAGCAGCCAGTTGGTCCCCACAATGACACACATGCGCCGAAAGGTGAGGATTCTCACGTAGTGGATGGCCTGACACACATATAAATAGCGTTCCATGGCCATGCAAGTGATGGTAAGAAGTGAGCAGAAAATGCAGACTGTGCTCAGGAAATACTGGATAAAACACCAGTTTCCTAAAGGCAACGTGGTCCTCTGAAACAGACAGTAGGTTACTGTAGGACCTTGTGTGATGGTGAGAAGAACGTCACACAAAATGAGATTCTTTAACAAAACAAAACGAGGGGTCCAGGAGAGATCTTCCAACTGCTTAAGTCCAAAAAGTGTCCATCCATTGACAGTTACAGCGACTATGACAAGAAGCACTGTAGTCCACATAAGTGCTTGTACTTTTATTTCCGACTGCAGCATCACACCGAAGATGCACTCTCCGACCTACTCCGTTGTTATTTCCGTGGTGTTTTTAAATCCGCGCGTTGGCATCATGACACTTTCTGATTAGGTCCTGCTACTGGACTGACAAACGCACTGCCATATTACGTTCATGAAAGTTGAGATAAAAGTTTAGAGAGACTGACCACTAATAATTTAAACGACAAGTATTAGCCTAAATAAATAGCACAACCTAAGTAATGGCTACTGCACCTTGGTCAGGTGCAGTTACGCCAGTGACGGGAGTTTGCAACACTCACCAACACCGAGTGACTCAAGTATGTTCCTCGGCAGTGATAAAACTAATGCCCACCTCCATTTTCTGAAGGTAGGGGCTTATCCACATGTCGACATCAACGGAGTTTAATTCTGGATTGGAGAGGGATGAACCATAGGCTATAATTACATCCAGAGGCAAGCTTTTTAAAAGTGTGGGGGTTGTGGGATAGGAAAATGAAACAATCTGGCCAAATTATAAATAACTCCCTACAGGGACGTTGTAAGTATTTTCTGAGAGGGGTGCGGACTATATTGGTGTCCGGGAGATTCTGATTGCTAAAAACACCATTTTAATGCAGTTTGAGAGGGACAGAAGAAGCAGCGCCTATGTGTGGCTCATGTGACATGTAGTCCTACATGATCTACCTGCTATCACTTCACTATTTGACACTACCCTACATGGAGACATATCTCATGTTATAAATCAAGGAATCATTTCGGAAATTATGTTTTGTGCATATGGGTTAGCCTAACAGACACCAGCCTAATTTCGAGCTATCACTAAAACCTATTAAATAAATGTAAAGGACACAGAATAGTGACAGAACTGTAAGCTCAAATTCAAAAACGTTTGAAGTCTACCCAAACATATGCAAAGGGAATATAAATAAATTGTGTTGCATATAGCCAGATTAATTAATGTCAATTTAAAGATTATGATTAGCAGTCTTTATGGTTTTTCCATTAATAGTTACAGGAAGCCACGTTGTTTAAACTATTGTTGCTTCTAGCCCACGTTACCTCCAGTTTCACTTGTTGCAGGGACGCACACATTGAGCGCTCATAAGCATTTGAGTTCTACATGCTGGAAATATTAGTTCTCAGATGTACAACTCAATGTGTCTTGACGCCGCCGTTTGTAAGATCAAATAAGATGTTCTAAATGGAACGCGATCGTATTTAAGACATTAAGATCTCCAGTAGATAGCACTACGACACACATTGACAGTGAAATGCCGCCGACGTTTGTACGATCAGGTCAAGTAAGTCGTTCTAAATGGAACACGATGTAATTAAGTTGTTCAGATATTTTCCAAGCATCTTGGAGACGTATGTGTGCTGACTGGGCTATGTCTATATAGTTGATGACACCAAATTAATAAGTATTTCTGATTGGGGAAACTTTTAGCCTAGTTTATTTTTTTTCAGTCCGCAGTTTGTTTGTTGTTTATTGTTTGTTGAAAATGAAATCAAGGTCACGGTGCAAACAGTGAGTCAAGTAATTAACATTTATTTATTCATATATTATAACATTTATCCATCTAAAAAGAAAAAATAACATTTGTTGCAAGTGATTTTACTGAGGTATTTATTAAGCTTTTTACAGATACTATTATCAATGGCTTTTCAAAATGACCTTTGTCAACATTGAAAATATATACATACAATGCTGGCAGCTGATACTATGCAGAGCAAACACATACATACACATATACAGTACACACACATATGCATGTATGCATACACACACGCACAGAGAGAGAGAGAGACAGATAGATAGATAGAGAGAGAGAGAGAAAAAGAAAGAAAGAGATTAGATTTATTTTCATAACAATGTTCACATAGAACAATACACTACCATTTTTTAAAACTGCTACACACATTTGCATGGCTTGTTTATTTTATCAGAACTACACACAAATCCAACTATTGCTCACACAAAATGCAAAATGCCTCATATCTCCTGCAAAATGAAATACAGCATTCAAAATATTTTAAACACATCTCAAAAGCAAGCATTTTGTAAAATCATGTTGCACATTGTAAACACGTTTCTCATAATATGACATTTTTGGATACATCATGTAGGCCTACACACTGCTCAAAACCTAAAGCTCTTCTGTCTTGGGCTTCTATGTATATTTCCACAGTGAAAGTCATCTGCAAAGAGAAGTTGAAATATACACAGTAAACGTAAGCAATATTGAAAACAAAAATATTATTTTTCCAAATAATGTCCTGTTGTGAATACAGTATGTTACAGCACACATGGAAAAAGCAAAGCAAAATACAACAACCTTTACATGTAGCTGGACAGAAACTGAACACACTGATTTCTCCAAAGACAGAAATGACTGCATAATTGTGTGTGTGTGTGTCGGGGGTAAAGTAATGAGCGCACATGTGAGGAGTGAATGTAACACATGCACAGATCCACACACACACACTGTCTGTGTGCCACTGTGTGGCATGATGTGTGTTGTGAAATAAAGTCAAATACTGATAATTGGTTTTGCAGATATGGTATGGATTATGGTGTTTGAGTGACAGGTTCCAGACATTGTGTGGCATTTAAACATTTTGTGTAGATAGACAGATAGATAGATAGATAGATAGATAGATAGATAAATACTTTATTCATCCCAAGGGAAATTTTTGAAAATATGTATAGCATTTGGTCATTCTTACAAAGACTCATTTTAAGCTGGTATAATGAGTCAGTTTAAACAAGCAAGAAGAGGTGATCTGAACTATCTATCCCAAAACAGCCTGAAGGTTGGAGACCTGATGCGCAGAATGGCCCAGTTCCATTCATACATACCTCACATACTTGCAGTATAGTGACATGAAAACAACTTGACTGGACACCTTCCCTAAAATCAACTCATTCAGTCTCTCTCCTTAGATTTATGGAGACTGAGTCCATGGCCCATCCAACTGATTAAGGTTTAGGTTGACCCCTCTGCATCAGTGGAGTTTTGCAACATGCAAGCCCAAACTTGTCTGTGCAGCAGATCATCCTCGAACATGCCTGGTAAACCTCTGGGTTTCGCATGCCATAGACTAGAGGGTTGATGCAAGGCGGCACAAGAAGGAGCATCACGAGTGCAATGTGGAGACTGCCAGCCGTTGGTGAAGGAGACCGGACGGGACACGCGTCGGATACCATGGACACAGCGCCCTCCAGCTCCCAGATGGCGTCCGAGATGATCTTGACGAAGACGGGTAACAGCTGGAGCAGCAACATTGCGCAGTAGAAGAGCACGGTGTTGCGCGCCCGTCTGTTCACCTGTTGTAACGGTTGCACCGCGTTGCGCGCGTCCTGGTACATACGCAGGTAGGAGAATGCGTAGCTCAGCAGACAAGCTATAGTCACGGTGAAACCCGACAGCTTCCGAAAAACAGCCGGTGCCCGAGGGTTGCCCAAGGAGGTTTCCAGCGTATCCGGCTCACACAAAAGTCCGAAAGTGCTGTGCCGCGCGGACGGGGTATCCTGGTCTCGCCCGAGATGCAGAAGGATGATAGTGACAGACGCCACACATAGAGACAGCAGCCAGTTGGTCCCCACAATGACACACGTGCGCCGAAAGGTGAGGATTCTCACGTAGTGGATGGCCTGACACACATATAAATAGCGTTCCATGGCCATGCAAGTGATGGTAAGAAGTGAGCAGAAAATGCAGACTGTGCTCAGGAAATACTGGATAAAACACCAGTTTCCTAAAGGCAACGTGGTCCTCTGAAACAGACAGTAGGTTACTGTAGGACCTTGTGTGATGGTGAGAAGAACGTCACACAAAATGAGATTCTTTAACAAAACAAAACGAGGGGTCCAGGAGAGATCTTCCAACTGCTTAAGTCCAAAAAGTGTCCATCCATTGACAGTTACAGCGACTATGACAAGAAGCACTGTAGTCCACATAAGTGCTTGTACTTTTATTTCCGACGGCAGCATCACACCGAAGATGCACTCTCCGACCTCCTCCGTTGTTATTTCCGTGGTGTTTTTAAATCCGCGCGTTGGCATCATGACACTTTCTGATTAGGTCCTGCTACTGGACTGACAAACGCACTGCCATATTACGTTCATGAAAGTTGAGATAAAAGTTTAGAGAGACTGACCACTAATAATTTAAACGACAAGTATTAGCCTAAATAAATAGCACAACCTAAGTAATGGCTACTGCACCTTGGTCAGGTGCAGTTATGCCAGTGACGGGAGTTTGCAACACTCACCAACACCGAGTGACTCAAGTATGTTCCTCGGCAGTGATAAAACTAATGCCCACCTCCATTTTCTGAAGGTAGGGGCTTATCCACATGTCGACATCAACGGAGTTTAATTCTGGATTGGAGAGGGATGAACCATAGGCTATAATTACATCCAGAGGCAAGCTTTTTAAAAGTGTGGGGGTTGTGGGATAGGAAAATGAAACAATCTGGCCAAATTATAAATAACAGGGACGTTGTAAGTATTTTCTGAGAGGGGTGCGGACTATATTGGTGTCCGGGAGATTCTGATTGCTAAAAACACCATTTTAATGCAGTTTGAGAGGGACAGAAGAAGCAGCGGCTATGTGTGGCTCATGTGACATGTAGTCCTACATGATCTACCTGCTATCACTTCACTATTTGACACTACCCTACATGGAGACATATCTCATGTTATAAATCAAGGAATCATTTCGGAAATTATGTTTTGTGCATATGGGTTAGCCTAACAGACACCAGCCTAATTTCGAGCTATCACTAAAACCTATTAAATAAATGTAAAGGACACAGAATAGTGACAGAACTGTAAGCTCAAATTCAAAAACGTTTGAAGTCTACCCAAACATATGCAAAGGGAATATAAATAAATTGTGTTGCATATAGCCAGATTAATTAATGTCAATTTAAAGATTATGATTAGCAGTCTCTATGGTTTTTCCATTAATAGTTACAGGAAGCCACGTTGTTTAAACTATTGTTGCTTCTAGCCCACGTTACCTCCAGTTTCACTTGTTGCAGGGACGCACACATTGAGCGCTCATAAGCATTTGAGTTCTACATGCTGGAAATATTAGTTCTCAGATGTACAACTCAATGTGTCTTGACGCCGCCGTTTGTAAGATCAAATAAGATGTTCTAAATGGAACGCGATCGTATTTAAGACATTAAGATCTCCAGTAGATGTAGCACTACGACACACATTGACAGTGAAATGCCGCCGACGTTTGTACGATCAGGTCAAATAAGTCGTTCTAAATGGAACACGATGTAATTAAGTTGTTCAGATATTTTCCAAGCATCTTGGAGACGTATGTGTGCTGACTGGGCTATGTCTATATAGTTGATGACACCAAATTAATAAGTATTTCTGATTGGGGAAACTTTTAGCCTAGTTTATTTTTTTCAGTCCGCGGTTCTATACAATTCAATCTTGCTGCAAATGATCAAATGTGAAGCACCGGACATAACTTTATTTCGCGGCTACGTGGACCAGTCGGTTAATTGTTGAGGAGGCCCATAGTTTGAGAAAAGCTGCAGATCATAGACAGAGAAAGCACAATGCTCTGAGAACAGTATAAGGTCTTTCTGCAGAAACAACAAGTGCCTTGGTGCGCGCACCCCCGCTTTCACGTCGACTCCCTGCATTTCTACATTGTGGCAAAAACTGTCAGTCAGACAGTTAATTTTGGTTGACTAAATTAGCATAATGCGATAACAATTATAATTTCAATTCTACCTGAAATCTGCTCACTGCAGACGTTATAATGCAGACCCAAGTAGCAGCACAGCCTTGAAACACGCACACTTTGAATTTGATCAGAGCGGCTTTGGTTCTTCACTGGCTAACTTGATGTGATTGGCTGGATGACCGTTCAATAAAATCAACATACCTATTTGTGTCCCTGTGTGTGCGTTATGGTAGATACGGTTCCAACTCTTTAGGGGCGCGTTTATTTCCATATTTTACTTTCATTTTAATCTGACAAAAAGTGTGGGGGATAGAATCGTGTTCCAGCAAAAGTGTGTACGTTATAACACCCACATCCCCCACGCTTGCTACGCGCCTGATTACATCCCATCAATACATGGGCGTAGATTTGCGTGGGGACTTACATGTAAGGACGTGTCCTCAATGTCAAACGAAGACTGAAATGTCCCCACCAATAATCAGTTTGAAACGGAAAAAAGCGCCTCATGCGGTATAGCCTACATAAAGGGTTAAATTATTTCCCACTTCCTTCACTGGCGCCTATAGTCTCCACGATCGGTGATCCCCACATTTCTCTCTCACATTGCTTCTCATAACACTTGAAAACTGGCCAAAAATCTAGCTTGACGTTTTTTCCCCTTTTGAGCACGTGTAATCCCAGGACACATGCCTAAAGCACTAACCTCTTCCTGAGGGTAGCCTAGTCTAATTCACGAAGCTGAAGTTGGCCGCACATTCAGAATGCGGCGTAGTCAAGTTTCCATTCCACCTTAAATATTGCAAATTTCTACCGACAGGGGGCAGTGCTGACTGCAAATACGCGATGACACTGGCATTTGCCTAGTAGCAGACGAACATGTAGGCTACTCCTCACAGACGAATAAAAGCCTTTTTTTCTGGTGACTCCATTGTCGATCAATCTTTAAATGATACAACATGCTTTCTGTCAAATAAATTCACCCTTTTATTACAATTGAAATTCCATGAGCTGTTTTTCATATTCCACAATGTCAAAGTCAAAATCAAAGTCTGCTTTATTGTCAATTTCTTCACATGTCAAGACATACAAAGAGATCGAAATTGCGTTTCCTACTATCCCACGGTGGAGACCAGACATATTTTACCAATTAGGTCCACAGACAAACATAACATTCAAGTAAACAATATAAAAAGTAAAAATAAGAAGGCACATACAATGAAGAAATAAGAGCAGCAAAATTTGGTAGAAATTGTGCAATTGTGCATACAGTAGACAGTCAATATAATAGTGCAAAAGTCAGGCCAATAAATGGCTGAGGTAGTTTTGTTTGACCTAAGTATGCAAGTGGCATAGTGGTGCAAGTTATGTAAGAGCAGCAGAAGTGTGTTCAGAAGTGTTCAGGACAACAGGACAACAACAACAAGTTGCAAGTGTGCAAGTGTACAAGTGGAGTAGTGCAAGTGGAGTAGTGCAAGGCAGCCATTTTGGGTCTAAAAGTCCAGGATGTTACAGTATGTAGCTGAGGGTGGAGGGGGGAGAGGGGGGAGAGAGTTCAGGATCCTAACAGCCTGGTGTATGAAGCTGTTGGTGAGTCTGGTGGTGCGGGAGCGCAGGCTTCTGTACCTCTTCCCAGAGGGCAGTAGATCAAACAAATTGTGAGCGGGGTGACTTGCATCACTCACAATTTTGGTCGCCTTGCGGGTGAGGTGGGAGGTGTAAATGTCCTTCAGGGAGGGGAGAGAAGCACCAATAATCCTTCCAGCTGTGTTCACTATGCGCTGCAGGGCTTTCCTGTTGTATTCAGTGCAGCTTCCGTCCCACACAGCGATACAGCTGGAGAGGATGCTCTCAATGGTGCCTCGGTAGAATGTGGTCATGATGGCTGGTGGAGCACTTGCTCGCCTGAGTTTCCGCAGGAAGTACAGGCGGCGCTGAGCTTTCTTCGCCAGTGATGCAGTGTTGGTGGTCCAGGAGAGGTCTTCACTGATGTGCACCCCCAGGAATTTGGTGCTGCTCACTCTCTCCACCACAGCACCGTCAATGGTCAGTGGCAGGTGTTGGGTGTGACCTCTACGGAAGTCAACAACAATCTCCTTGGTCTTGCTGACGTTCAGCAGGAGGTTGTTGTCCCTGCACCACGTGGTCAGAAGGTCAACCTCCAACCTGTATTGAGTCTTGTCGCCCTTGGTGATGAGACCCACCAGAGTTGTGTCGTCAGCAAATTTCACTATGTGGATGTTGCTGTAGGTTGCAGTGCAGTCATGCGTCAGCAGGGTGAAGAGCAGCGGACTGAGCACGCAGCCTTGGGGGGCCCCCGTGCTCAGTGTGATGCTGCTTGAGATATTGTTGCCAACACATTACATTACATTACATTACATTACATTTGGCTGACGCTTTTTAACCAAAGCGACTAACAACATGGTCAACAGTAAGTTTTAGAACAATTCTCACAATTTTAGGACAGTTTAAAAAACATTAGAGTACAGTAAGAATAAGTGCGTCGGTGAGTGCTGTTTTTAACAGTTACTTGTCAGTTTAAAACGGCTGGTGAGTGCTAGGATCAGTAAGACTTGTTGTAAGTGTTGCTATGAGAGTAGATGTTCTCTAAAGAGCTGGGTCTTCAGGAGTTTTTTGAAAGTGGAAAAGGATGTCCCTGCCCTTGTAGGAACTGGCAGTGTGTTCCACCAACGAGGAACAACAGATGAGAAAAGTTTGGATTGGCTTGAGCGTACCGGTGGTAGAGCTAGACGTCGTTCGTCAGAGGAGCGCAGAGGTCTGGAGGTAGTGTAAGTCTGTATGAGGGCATTCAAGTAGGTGGGAGCAGAACCGGAGACTACTTTGTAGGCAAGCGTTAGAGACTTGAATTTGATGCGGGCCGCCATAGGTAGCCAGTGTAGCTGGATGAGCAGCGGGGTAACATGTGCCCTTTTGGGTTGGTTGTAGACCAGGCGCGCCGCCGCATTCTGGATCATCTGAAGTGGTTTCACTGCGCAGGCTGGGAGACCTGTCAGGAGGGCATTGCAGTAGTCGAGTCGTGAGATGACTATTGCCTGAACCAGAAGTTGGGTAGCATCTTGAGTCAAGTAAGATGCTTGACACGTACTACTTGAGGCCTCTGACAGAGGAAGTCCAGTAGCCAGTTGCAGAGGTAGGTACTGAGTCCCAGTTTGTCAAGTTTGCAGATGAGTTGTTGTGGTATTATGGTGTTGAATGCAGAACTGAAGTCTATAAACAGCAATCTCACATATGAGTCTCTTTTTTCCAGGTGGGTGAGGGCTGGGTGGAGGGCAGAGCAGATTGCATCCTCTGTGGACCGTTTGGCTCGGTATGCAAACTGGAAGGGGTCCAGGGTGGGGGGGAGAATGGATTTGATATGTGACATGACAAGCCGCTCAAAGCCTGATTATGACCTACCCACTCCTGTCTCCTTCCTCTAGCTTTAGTTTAGTCCTGTGTAAAGGGCCGTTCACACAAGGAAGAATAACTATAATGATTAACTATAACCGTAGAAAAAAAAAGTATCCACACTGACCAACAATAAGAAAAGTCTCTCTTTGTGTTGATGAATGTAATTGCTAAAATTTGGTGGATTCTGATTGGCTGTCAGCTTTTTATTATTCTCAAAATTGTTTTAAAAGTGATCCCCAACAATAATGTTCAATGATGATGTCATTATCGTTATAGTTTATGTGTGGACGCCGTCATTAATATTAGCTAGAACAATATTTTTTGCTGTTATAAGTTGTGTAGACTCATCAGGTTTATCTGATCTTATTTTGGTTTATCACCAACATCAACAGGTCAGAGACAAATTTAAATTCCTCAGCACTGTGAGATTTAAATTCCTCAGCACTGTGAGAAAAATGAGACCACAGTTTAATCTACAAGGATAGTTTTCCATTTCTCCTTTTGATGTGATGGTGGGGTTGTAGAATACTGTTCTACAAACCTCAGCTGCTTATTTTGGTTGTATGATTGAGATACTGAACAAACAACTCTCAGGACTTCTAGTCCACCTTACACCTTGCATTGACAGCTAATATTTACAAAAACATTTATTTCACACATTGTTTCACATAATAAAAAAACATTGCTAAAACACAGCATCAACATTTTAGTCTTATCTACTCTGATCAATATCCATCTGCCTTTCAGGGTTTTTTTTTCTGCCAATATAAATCATAAGCCTTACCATAGTGACTGTGTGTGAGTGAGAGAGAGAGCGAGAGAGAGAGCGAGAGAGAGAGCGAGAGAGAGAGCGAGAGCGAGAGAGAGAGCGAGAGAGAGAGCGAGAGCGAGAGAGAGAGCGAGAGAGAGAGCGAGAGAGAGAGCGAGAGAGAGAGCGAGAGAGAGAGCGAGAGAGAGAGAGTGAGAGAGAGAGAGAAAAGGGGGGGGGGGGGTGTATGTCTGTGAGAGAGCGTCTGTGTGTGAGTGAGTGAGTGGGTGTGTGACACACACACACACACACGCTCTCTGTGTGAGAGAGTGTGTGTGTGTGTGAGTGAGTGTGTGTGTGAGAGAGAAGGGGGGGAGGGGTGTATGTCTGTGTGAGAGAGCGTCTGTGAGTGTGTGTGTGTGTGAGAGAGAGAAAGTGAGAGACACAGTCACAGTGTGTGTGAGATAGCGAATGCCCGAGTGTGCAAGACGGTGGCAAAATAGCAGAAGATATATGATTGAGATACTAAACAAAACAACTCTCAGGACTTCTAGTCCACCTTAGCATTGACAGCTAATATTTGTAAAACAGTGTGCTTACCAGAACATGCAATGTTTGACAAAGCAACATGATCTAAATGAGAGGCTATTTGAGTGAGTAAATAAAAGCTTTAGCAAACTTAAAAGACCGGAGTAGCAACTCCAAAGTATAGCCAATAAAACAGTTTTTTTGAGAGATATAACATAACTGTGTGCTTTCCAGAACATACAAATCAACAAGACAAGATTTTTAGTTTCACAGGCTCATGGACATGAGCTTGTTCCGGAGTCCATTAACTCTTGAAGAGCAATTGTCTCCACCAATGTTCATTATCACCGTTTGTATTACCTCAAACATGTACTTGAGCCCTTTTGGGTAATGGATGTTGAAGACAGAGAGCAGACCCATCAGCAGGGCGAATGCGTTGGGAACATCCCTCAGGTCCCGAAGAACGATATACTTCTCCAGAATCAGTGCAATATCAATCATCTCCTTGGGGACAGGGCGTTGAGGATCCTCCCCTGTAACCACCAAGATTCCGACGTTCATTCCTTTCACTGCCTCACTCTCTTCGGTTGGCTACACAACAAAGTAACTAGATGTACCGCATAGCGGTACAAAATATGACCGCCGCTCAGTCCTGTACATCCATTCCGCGAAAATAAATCACACTTCAATTTGTCTCCATCTTTTACTCCATCCCCCACTCTTGAAACTTTTGTGTATGCTTGTTTGGCATGCCTGAGTGTGTGTGTGCGGCTGCACAGAAAGTAGCCTACTTGTGCTGAAAAGGTGAATAGATTGTAGATGTCAGACACCAAACAGGACGAGGACCACAAAAGCGTCACGTTCAAAAGTTAATTTAAGGGTTGGGGGTTAAGGGGGTTTCAGGGGTTCCGGGGGGGGTACAGGAGTTCCAAGAGTCTGCGTGTGTGTGTTCCCCCAGTAGCCGAACAGCGATGGCAGGAGCTGGATGATCCGGGAAGTCCTGGGGGAAACACCCACACAACAGCAATTGAAACGAAGCAGCAGTACAGTCAAGGACTAGGCGGTATTCGTAGAAGAGGGACGGAAGGCAGGTCAAGATTACCGGGGCTGGAGAACACAGAAGTAGTCGAGCGGGTCCGGGATCACAGGCAAAGAGTCAGAGGCGTTTTCCAAAACAGGCAGGTAACTGGTGCTGGTTGCAGACGATCTGACAAGTGTGGACTGAAAAGCAAGGCTTTATATACAGGGCATGATGAGTGGTGAATGCAGTGCAGCTGGTAGGTAACGAGGGTGAGGCAGAGCAGGGCAGGAACAGGTGGAGGTCATCAGACTTCAATCAGCGTGTGTTACCAGGCAGAGAGAGAGCTCATGACAGTAGAATAGCCAAAGAAGATGTAGCATTGTTATAAAACCTTTAAAATCTCTAAACAATCACAAGTAGGGCAGGTCATCACAGTTCATCCATTGCAACTGGATTGATGAAAGGTCACTTACACCTGTAGGCTACATTGTATTTGGGAAAAGCAAAAGGTATCAGCATAATGTTATTTATTTATTTTTTTATGTATTTATAAACAAAAACATCTCTGTCAGTTCCATGCCGTTTTCAACAGCTATCAAAAACAAAGGTCATTTTTGGATGGATGGATTTTTTGTGAATATTTCTTCTTCTACATAAGATTTTAGTCATCTTTAGTTCATGTAATACTTTATTGTCAATGCACAAATTAAGTAACAGTAGTCTGAAACGTTATTGTTAATGCACAAATTAAGTAACAGTAGTCTGAAACGAAATGCTGTTTTACATCTAACCAGTGGTGCAAATAACTGACATGTCCAAATGGGCCTTGATGAAATGCGTCGCTAGACTGTTCATACACATTTTAACGGGCCAAAGTTGAAGAGCTTTTGTCCGTTATTGTCATGTTCCCTTGCATTGTGTAACTGAGGTCCATGGCTAGTCTGGCTTTCATCAGACCAAGCTCAATCTTTTAAGAAATCAAAAAATAAATAGCGGGCAGATCAGGCTGGGTTCACCCAGCCTAGTCCATAGGCACCCGATATTGTTTAATTTTCAGATTGAGATATACACGCTCTGGCTATTCTAAATGCAAAAATGCATTAGGGAGTTATGACAAAACTGTAACTAACAAACTAGATCCTAATAGAAAGCGGTTAGCTTCCCTAAGCTACAGGTAGGATTATAAGGTAGGCCTATTTACAAGATAAATTGTCAATAGGCTATGCTGGCGACACAAATAAAATCTCCTTTGGAAACCAATGGCTTACGACTTACAGTATCAAGCGGACTTAAACTGCCATATCGTGGCGAAAAGTCGTAATAACATTCACGCAGTTCCATGAGTCAAGGAAAGCGCAAATGAAGTAGCCACTTCTAAATGGGACCCACTACACAGTAGCTTAAGGTGTGTTGCTAAAGCAGCCATAATGAAATGAAGGTGTCATTGTTTGGATACTTCACACACACGTGCTTTTTAATTTCACAGACTACAACTACCAAGCTGGAATCAAAGCACATCGATTCCCCTCTCACACCCTGCACGCACTTAAAACAAAATAAACAGGCGTCTCAGTCTCACGCATGTATAGGCAAAACTGTATCAGACCGGTGTAACGTTGGTAAATCTTCCATTGCACAGAATGATTTTGTAGCACGTGCAATAAATGACAGTCGAAAGATACAAACAGTGCTGTTATCAATTTGCTTGGTATAACCGCATTTATAGTTTTCTACAAATGCAATCAATCAAATGGGCCTCCATCACTCAACCAACGCTAACGGTAACATTACCTAGGTCCTTATTGATATTACAAGATTAACGTACCTGCAGTAAAAACCAAGCATGTCCGATAAACATCCTCACTTCATCCTCACTTACACTTCATGTGAACATCGTCCTGTCCTTATTAGATGTTCGCTGCGGTAAATTACAGTCCTTGTAGGAAGTGTCCATTATTTTTTCAACCCACTTTTAACTTCGAAAAAAATTACGTCTCACTGCAACGATGCGCCATCTAGTGGACAAACGACTACTTATCGCCAATACTGAAAATGCAGCCATGATGATGATGATGAATATTTTGGCTTTCTTTTGATCCTATTGAATTTGTAATTATGTATCGGCCGTTCTAATACCGATAGTATGTGGGTGCCTGTGTGTGTGCATGTTTATATGTGTGCACCGCCATTTACAGGCCAATGAGTGTACAGTCACTAAATGTACACATAACCTAATTTTTTTAGCCCCCCCCATGGATGAAATTCTACGAAACTTGGCATACCACCAGAGAATGCCAGGTCAATCATACACATAAAATTTGGTGCAGTTCTGAACATCTTAACTGAAGATAGGGGCGATTAAAGCAGAATAATATTGCATTTTCATTTTTGACCGTGGGGGGGCAAATCACAAATGAGTGATTATGAGCCAGGTTGATGTGGGCCCTTGAGACCAACATACCATAAAAGATTCACAGAGAACTGTGTCTGCCCTACCCTCCTTTCGGGGGGTCCAGTCCAGCGGGGGGGCTGCAGATCAAAACGAAAAACGATGGTTCCATGCTATCCATGTGGGGTTACATGCCCACCAAGTTTTGTGTACCCCGGTCTTTCAGTGTCCCGGGAATCCTTGTTGGTGTACGTCACTAAATGTACACATAAATTATTTTATTGTAAGGCCCCCCATGAACGAAAGTACACAAAACTTGGCATGCATTCAGAGGGTGTCATAATGATCCTACACTTTTAATTTCGTGCAGTTTTGACCTTGTCAGCCAGAGATATTGAGATGAAAACACCTAATTTTTTGCTTTTTAATTTTTAACTAGGTGGCGCTATACATGAAATAAGTGGTAATGGGATGGGTTGACATGCCCCCTTAAGACCAACATACAAAAAAAAGGTGGACCTCCTAGGCCCTACGGTTCTCGAGATATTCACAGAAAACTGTCTCCGGCCACCTACAGGCCAGTTGGTGTATAGTAACATAAATTAATTTATTGTGTGGCCCCCCATGAACGGAATTCCACAAAACTTGGCGTGCATACAGAGGGTGTCATAATGATCCTACACTTCCAATTTCGTGCAGTTTTGACTATGTTAGGTCACAGATACCTTCAATTACACCACCTCATTTTTACTTTTTTGTGTTTAACTAGGTGGCGCTATACATGAAATGAGTGGTTATGGAATGGGTTGACATGGCCCCTTGAGATCAACATACAAAAAAAAAATGGTCCTCCTAAACCCTACGGTTTTCGAGATATTCACAGAAAACTGTGTCTGCCCTACCCTCCTTTCGGGGGGTCCAATTCAGCGGGGGGGCTACAGATCAAAACGAAAAACGATGGTTCCATGCTATCCATGTGGGGTTACATGCCCACCAAGTTTCGTGTACCCCGGTCTTTCAGTGTCCCGGGAATCATTGACGGAAATTTGGGCATGCGAAAAAGAAAAAAAAAAAAAAAAAGAAAAAGAAAAAAAAAAAAAAAAAAAAGAAAAAAAAAAAAATCTGACTAAACCTATATGACCGCCGCTTCGCTGCGCGGCGGTCATAATAAGAATAGATAGCTAATCAGCATTTATTCCTCAACACATGAACATTCAAGATGCATTGCAAACTTGGGTATAAAAATATCTGCTGCAAACTAATGTAAACTTATGTAAACGGAAGAAATTCAAATACATTGCACTTTCAAATTAATTGAGCAAGGAATCTCGTCACTGCAATTTTGAATAATTCACTTGTTCTCCATTTAAGCAGATGTCTTTCCACATGTCCGGATTCTTATAACAAGACATATTTTCTAGATATCCTATAACTACAGGGTCATGACTTCATTTGGATCAAAAAGATTGAGAGTAGCAAGTGATATGGATTTCAGAGAGACATTGATTCCTCACATACCTTACACATCTTGAAGAAATGGGAGGGATCCTCTTTCAGGAAATGGGACAGGCCAAGGAGAACAACTGCTCTCTTCTGTTGATTTGAGTTCTGGACAAGGGAATGCTTCTGGAAGAGGAATGCAGACCAGAAAGGACATCAAGTGCTGCAAAAGTACCTTTACAAGTTTGGGATCCCCTTATAGCAAATATTGCTATAACAGCACATGAAGACATTGTCAGAGTAAGAAATAATGATTTTAATGTAAATTACGACTTTGTAATTAAAATGTTGCCTTCATCAAAATAACCACTTTTTGCAGCAATCACAGCCTAGAATACCTTAGGCATGGCCTAGAAATCTAGACGCACCCTAGCGGCAGCAAATGTAATTTGCAGCCAGGGTAGTCTAGCAACTCTCTGTTGACTTGCGAGCTGGAAAAAACAAACTTTGGTCAGGCCAATCACATTGTGTATAGAGTCGGTGGATGGGCTTAACATAATGACAGCAGAGTTGCTACGGTTCTGCGTGAATTCCCTGCTACTTGAAAACAACTAAGATGGATGCTGCTGCTGGCGAACAGCACGACTCGAGTTAAGCTTATTTTAAGTTGGCAAAAGTTTGATCAACTAGCTCTGCTGGTGGGAAAACACATGGGACTCATGAGTTGTAGTGCCATTCTATTGCGTGCAGAGGGAGAAGACAATCCCGCCCCTCGCATTGAACACTGCAATGGTTAGTTCCCAGACCCTACATCTTCATGTGGGTCTGGTTCGTCAGGCTACCTTAGGCATTCTAGCCGTCACTTTTTCTGGGTAATCTGATGGTCCCCAAAACCCTCAAGCTGCCTCTATTTGTGCTAAGGCTGTAACTGCTGCAAAAGGTGGCTATTTTGATGAAGGCAACATTTTAAGGACTTCAGATTAAAATCATTATTTCTTACTCTGATAATGTCATCATGTCCTGTTTATGTTATAATTTTGTTAGAGAGATACACATACCAATCTTTTCAGTGATATACTTTGTTTGTGGCTATGGCTTTCCTATATTCATTCTGATAGACACCTGCACTTACTAATCTGAAATAGATGCTTAAAAGTGAACAGACTTGGCCTAAAAGGACAGTCAACAAGCAAGGAAACGATTACTTACATCATCATCTAGAGACTCAACAAAAGGCTGAAGTTCCTTGACACTCTGCAGTCTCTGTCTACAGACGCAGGAACCTAGGGACAAACTCATCTAGACGGTCAAAAAACGGTTGCTCCAGGTTCGTGGAGACAATCCGCCTGAATTCTGCTTCAATCTGCATAAAAACCAAGGACAAACGTGGAGACAATTTTAACATAAAATAGAATCTAATCAAAGGAAGAATGTTATACAAGTCACTTTAATAATACATCAAGTAAAAATAACACTGACCTGTCGCTCTGTGAACAAAGCTGACCACCTGGCTTTGAGATCCTTGACCAATGGCTCCTCCCCAATGATTTCCTTTCTCCATTGGTTAGGTGGGTCTTTATCGCAAATATTGCCTCTGCCAAGCCATCAAGAATATCACTAGACATAGATCTAGGCACTTCTACGAGAGAGCCATCTTCAACTCTATGTCAGTGGGGAACTTTGGGATGACAAAGGGATCTGGTAAAAATCCACTACGTCTGGGAGTTGAATCTCCAGACGAGGTTGATTGCAAACTAGCAGTGTCCAGTGTGGAATCAGAGAGCTGGTCATCATTCGAGGTCTCTTGTGCATTTGACGGCTCTGGGACATGCTTCTGGAAAATCCTCAAAGTAGCTCTCTCCTCTGGCAGGTCGGACATGCTGGTCAAATTGCACAACTCATTTCCAAAATTTGGGTCTTCAAACTGCACAATCAGCGTTGCATCCAAACTTAGTTCAATCTTCAATATGTTGATGAATGCATCAAGTGTTTCCGGAACACTTTCAATTCAAAGTCTTCTGATGTCATCTGGTGCAAGGATTACACGAAATAGCAAAGTTCCTATAGAGTCATAACACAGAGAAACAAAACACACAGGTTTCAAGATAAAACTAAGCATGCATGAAGGATGTTCAATATGCATCAAAAGGCAAAACTATGACTGATATTGTTAATCAGTGTAACACCCACAAGAACCAAAGAATAAATAATACAAATGGAAGACAGACAACGCATTGTGTGTGAATCCCGACAAGTTCACTGCTCTGAATATTTATCAATAAAGGAGACGTAACAAATGAATACTTACCTTACTTAAGTAGAAAAGCTTTTGCAGAAATGTAATGTTGTCCTTGGATGGTGTATAATGACAGTGGAGTGTAATCATTGAGATCCTGAGGGTCTACAATGGAGATGTCCGCGGTCTCATTCCTGCCTTTCATAGATAGATGAAAGAGAGGACCTATACTGAAAAGGTAGATTAATAAGCACCCAATACACACCACAAACCTTGTAGTCACTTTTGGCGGTACCTAAGGGGTTACAAACCTCGAAATCATCAATGAACAACCCAAGAGCAATGTGAAATTCCTCACCAGACATACTGGCTTGTATATGAACCTGAGCTATGATGTTGTAGAACTTTATCAAGTACATCATTTCGGTTGAGTAACTCTGAAAGAACACGTAAAATTGGAACATACACAAAGGTTCTCTGTGGAGCAGCATCTAGTACGTACTCAACTGGCTCAATTACAGTAAAATTTTCTTTGTAGAATCAAGCTCTTTTGTAAGTAGTGCCAAGTTAATTTTCTCTAGACAGGAATTTGAAGGGGTTTTATTTCTGAACAATATCAGACACCTGAGCAAGAAGAGGGGCATCACAGTTGCAGTTATGGTGCTCTAATATGGGTCTGATTTGACCTTATAGTAAAGCTTTGTGCCAAAATGCTTATTTGATTGATTATTTGAAGTTCATCAACTATATCTTGTATTGCAGATTTAGAAACATGCAAACCTGTCTGCATTCGTATGAATAAAGAGGCGAGACTATACTTAATAGTTTCCTCAATGTCCTCTTCATCATACTCATCACCACCATAATCAGAGTTTAAGCCTAAATCAATATCATCCTCTAAATGTGCATGGTCAGTAACTACAGCATGGGTCTCACTTCCAAAAGTAATAATATCAGGTCTTACATCATCTACACAAGGTGCATGGTGATACCTGCTCTTGTGAGCCTTAAAGGTGTTGTATACATTTGATTTGAAAGAGCACTGTTTAAAAGGACAATACACTGTTTCCTTACTCTTAGCATGCTTTCCTAAATGAATAAAGTATTTTGTAAGGTTCACAGAAATCACACAGTTCACATAACAGTTGTGCATTTACAGGCTCAGAGTCAATTTGTCGAGCATGCTGGGCAACCAAATGTTTTCTTAAAGCTACTTGGGTCTTGAGGGTGCAAGGACAGTCTTTGTATATGCAGGGCAAGTAGTTCCATTGAATCCATGCTTAACTTTGTAATGCTTTATTACTTTCGACTCATTTGCTGAGGAAAAACTACAAAACTTACAGGTCCAATGAATCAGCCAGGCCACTGAATTAATCTTCAGTCAGTTGTTTCTTAAGAAAGAAAGAGACAAAAATACTGCATTAGCATGGCTTAAAATACAAACAAATAGCGTAGGTGTGTTGTCAGATAAGCCTGTTATTTCAGGATGTCATGCAATTTAAGGATTATGCCCTATGTTGGATGGCTATTTAATGTCAAACATAATGCATTGGTTAGCCCTTTCCCTAGTAGTGTACTAAGGCCTACATCATTCAAAGCAAGTCAATGGGCTATATTTTGCACTTTAACGCAATTGACTTCGCGCAAATCGTTTTGTGGGCGGATCTTGGTTGCTGTCTCTATTTTACCGACGGAATATTGACTGTTGCGCCCGACGCAAATCTAAAATGGGGTGGTCTGTAGCAGCTACATTATTCATGGGTGTGGTTTGGGCGTAACATGCAATAAACCAATCAGAGCATCATCTCACATTCCCTTTAACAACAG
Organism: Alosa sapidissima; assembly: GCF_018492685.1. Lineage (NCBI taxonomy): Eukaryota > Metazoa > Chordata > Actinopteri > Clupeiformes > Clupeidae > Alosa > Alosa sapidissima. The sequence continues at coordinate 10,218,132 of NC_055963.1, forward strand.
GCACGCTTGTTCCATAGCGGATTGCTATTATGATGGCGGATTTGCCAGGCGCAACCAGGAATGGTTCACAGTGCTATAGTCAGTTGTGAACAGTTTGCTATTGATTTTTCCTCTTGACAAAATGTAATACAGAAATGTCACTTTCCGATGTTTTGGGATCACTCTCACTGAATCACAAGTTTATGAATGCATGGTGATATTTTTGCAATGTAATCTAACATTACCTCACTATAGACAATGCAGATCTGTCAGATAAGCTCTCCTCTCCCGTGCTGCTGCTGGGGCATTTGGGTTAAATGGAATCGGCATGCAGTTCGTCTCATTAAGTCCTCTAATATTTCCTAATTTATGTCATCAAAACATCCGTGATTCGTGGAAATGTGTTCGCAACACAGGCGCCCAAGCGCTCCTGCAGGTGTAAGCTACGGCTGTACTAGAAACACTTTCCAAGTTGACCTAACTTTCCAACTCTGCACAGTATCCCATTAACTGCATGACAGTGGGCTATTTACAATATTTAACCAAGCAAGCTAACTTAAGCTATTTGATGCTCATTGAGCTCAATGCAAATCAAACCAGCTAATAGGCTAACTGAAATAACACCCATGCCAATCTCTAGGTATGGTGAAGGGTATGTGATGATGTGGGGCTATTTTAATTCCAAAGGCCAAGGTAACTTTATCAGGATGCACAGTATTATGGATCCATGAAATAACTGGCCTTTAAAAATAAAAATCTGCCTGTCTCTATGGGAATTTAACATAGGGGTGCCAATACTTATGACCCCTGTATTTTAAGGAAGAACATTTATTTATGTATGATACATTATTCATTCACTAAGAAAATTGGTGTCCTTAAAGGTTAGATATTTCCTCATTTTTCACTTAAGGCATTAAGATCAATTTCCAAAAGATGATTTTATATTCCTCTTTTCAGTCAACTTTAGCATGGGTGCCAATACTTTTGGCCAGCACTGTACAGTATGTCTGTCACTGTTTGTTGTTAAGATCATTCTTAAAAGAAACATGTAAATGCCAAGCAAACTTCATTGTTGAATGAAATTGTTTCACAATAAACATTTGAAACACTTAGAAATGTCCATTCCACTGTGCTTATATAATTGCAAAAGGGTTCTCCAATGTTTTCTCAGTTAGCCAGTTAGCCTTTTAAAATGGTATCAGATTAGTAAACAGAATGTGCCTTTGGAACATTGGATGAATGGTTGCTGATAATGGGCATCTGTATATTTGTGTATGTACTGTAGATATTGCATTAAAGATTGGCCATTTCTTTAAACAAAAGTAATTTACAACATGATGAAAACAAGGACATTTCTAACTGACTCCAAACTTTTGAACAGTAGTGTACATTTTCTGTACATGAATCTCACTCATCTTTTACACACACAAATGTGTGTGTTATCAACATGTTGGCCACATTAACAGCGCTGCAGTGGAGGCTGTGGAACACATGAAGGGGTTCATGTTTGACCGCCTGACCTGGTCCCTGCATACCTCCTCCAACATCAAAAAAAGCCAACCAACGCCTACACTTCTTAAGAACACTGAAAAATCCAACTGTCCTCACCACCTTCTAGGGTGAACCATTGACACATCACATCACAGCTGATAGGACCATAGGGGTAACGCTGCCACCTATTGAGAACCTGGCCAAACAACGCTGCCTCTCAAGGGCAACAACGCTGCCTATCAAGGTCAAATAAAATCATCAAGCACTACACAACCCTGCCACAGCTTGTTCTCTCTCCTGCCCTCAGGCAGGCGGTATAGGTCTGCGCGGTATCGCAGCCTAGGGTGTAGGTCTGCGCGGTATCGCCACCTAGGGTGTAGGTCTGCGCGGTATCGCAGCCTAGGGTGTAGGTCTGCGCGGTATCGCAGCCTAGGGTGTAGGTCTGCGCGGTATCGCCACCTAGGGTGTAGGTCTGCGCGGTATCGCAGCCTAGGGTGTAGGTCTGCGCGGTATCGCAGCCTAGGGTGTAGGGTGTAGATCTGTGCAGTATTGCCACCTAGGGTGTAGGGTGTAGGTCTGTGCAGTATCGCAGCCTAGGGTGTAGGTCTGCGCGGTATCGCAGCCTAGGGTGTAGGGTGTAGATCTGTGCAGTATTGCCACCTAGGGTGTAGGGTGTAGGTCTGTGCAGTATCGCAGCCTAGGGTGTAGGTCTGCGCGGTATCGCAGCCTAGGGTGTAGGGTGTATATCTGTGCAGTATTGCCACCTAGGGTGTAGGGTGTAGGTCTGTGCAGTATCGCAGCCTAGGGTGTAGGTCTGCGCGGTATCGCCATCTAGGGTGTAGGTCTGTGCTGTTCCGCAACAGTTTTTTTCCAACTGCAATCAGACTGTTGAACAGTACCACACTGTAAACTGAGAAAATGTGGAACGTATGGCTGATGCGTGTGTGTGTGTGTGTGTATATGTGTATGTGCAGAGATGTAGGGAAGGCTAAACGCAAGTAAACACAGTTTATCCACTTCTGAAATTTGAAACATTCAAAAATCACACTAAATTATTCACATTCACAATATGTACACTCATCAATACCACTGGAATTATTATAAACATTGGACAATAGCCTCCACCATCATCAAACACGTTCTGAATGCCTTTTAAAAAAATCCGATACCGCATAGCGCAGTCCACCTCACTGAGATTGACAGATTTATTAGTTTACCCTCCTCTTATTTTATCACTACATCCCTGTGTATGTGGGTATGTATGGATGGATATGTGTATGTGTGAATATGATATATGTGTATACTGTATGTATGGGTATGTTTGGGATAATAATAATAATAATAATAATAATAATAATAATAATAATAATAATAATAATAAGCTTTATTTGTATAGCCCCTTTCATACACAGAATGCAGCTCAAAGTGCTTTACATTTGGAGCATGTAACACAAAACTCGTTAGCCTGTTCACTAGTTCGCCCTTCTATATGATTGCTTCAGCTAGACTAGAATGTATGGGAGAAGTGCGTGTTTGGCAAGGTAGCTGTCCGTGGTCCTGGAGTGCCTGGAGCGGATATCGCGATAGAGCGATGACCGCTTGCACCCCAAAAGATCACAGAGAAAGGCCGCTACCAACTACATAAGTGCTTGCTGAGCGAGTCGTAAATCCGCTAGATTGGAGCGGATGTAAGACTGGTAGGCATCCGAGGACCAACGGCCCAGTATTTTAATTTGTTGCTCCGATAAGCCGTTGAGCGCAGCTGTTGTGGCAGCTCCTATCCTGAAGGAGTGTGCGGAGTAGCGATCCGCGGGAAAACCAGATTTGACTAGAATGGTTTTTGAGAGTGTCTGGAATCTGTGGCGAGTGATGGGTAGCCCTTCGTCTGACACGAAGGGCGGGCTAGTAGACGAAGCTTGAGCTGACCGATATGAGATGTAGTGAGATAGGTATTGGAAAGGCTGAAGATCTGAGGCGGAGTTAAATGGATATGGAGTGTCCTTTTCGGGACTGATCGGTTTTACTCTGTTTGATGGTAAATCGAATGGTGTCTTGGTCTAGCTGCTCTAGATCTGCGATGCACGGGTGGACATCGGGAATGAAGAGAGACGAAGGGCATGTAAACTCGCTACATCTCAGCAGCCCAAAAAGGCCAGTAGAAACATAACGGAGATGGTGGAATCGGAATGCGGTGACATGACCCTTTGCGAAGGGTAGCGAGGCGGGTGGCGAGAATGCTTGAGGTAATGGGAAGGCGGGAGTCTTGGGGGACTGGATGTTGCCTACGGATACCTTTAATTAACAAGCCTATCCTGGTGTCGGAGAAGGGGCATTCGGAGCCGTGGGGGCGTTTGTAGAAGAAATGAATGCCAGCTAGGTAGACTCTAATGGAAGAAACTTTGATCCCGAGTGAAGTGTGGGCGTAGGTGATAAATGATGATATGGTGACTGCATCGAAACTGGGAAATGGTAGTGAGTGCTTTGCGTGGAACTGTTTGAAGCACGACCAAGCAGTCCAGTAGGACTGCATGGTCCTGGGTGCGAGGGCTTGAAGGCCTAGGTCGGCCGTGATGGGCTGAAGATAGCTGAGGGGGTGGTTTATGGGAAGATGGTCTCCGAAAAGCTGGGGAGTGGAGTAAGGTACGGGTACGGGTCCGCCTCTGGAGCCGAGCTTCTGAATCTCTGGAATTTAAGACGAGAGAGAGAGAGTCAGCAATTCCATTGTGGCAACCGGGGACGTGCGCGGCTCTTATAATAAGCTGGTAGCTGGCTGCTATCCAGATTAGACGCCTAATAAGAGGGGAAAGCGCAGGCGATTTTGAGCTCGAGTTATTAATGACGTGCACTACGGCTTCGTTGTCGCTGTGGATTATCACACTCTTGGAGGTCCACTCATTCCCCCAGGTAGGGCCGTGATGGCTACGGGGTAGAGTTCGAACACGGCTGACGATTCGTTTCCAGTTGTTAGCTCTCTGAACTCTAGTGGCCACGGGGATGCAACCAGCGCCCTTTGAAAAAGCCTCCGAAGCCTGTTGAGGGGGCTGCGTCGGTGTACAACTGGAGCTCTTCTGGAGATGATTGGCAGTCGTCGTAGAACATGCACAGACCATTCCATTCGTCTAAAACATCCTCCAGAGTTTGATATCGGCCAGACACTGGGCATCTAGAGATACGACGTCTTCGAGAGATGGGGTTGCTGAGCGCAGTTTAGGAGATGCGAGATGAAAGGGCGGCCCTGGGGAATGAGTTGACTAGTGGACACTCGACCGCGCCGTGACTGGGGCTATTGCAGAGGGGACAAGATGGCTTAAGTCCTAGGAAAACGCGGTTATGGAGCTCCATATCGAGCGCGCCCCAATAGGGGTTTTAGTTCCAGAGGCCGACTCTGGCAGCGCATTTTGCTGAAAACAGCCGGTGGTAGCCTACGTATGAAAATGAGCTCCACCGTAGGATACGGCTAGGCCGGCGATGATGGCCAGGTAGTCATTTAGCTTAGTCATTTGCGTCGACTGGAGAACACGAAACAGACGACTTCTGTGTAGTTGGTAAAAGCTACGGTGAACTCGGGAAATGACAGGGTTTTTGATGCTGGGCCAGAATTTTTTAGAGAAAAACCAGTTCGCCGCAAACTAGATCCCGGTTATGAGAGGGAATAGGAAGGGAGGGAAGAATGGTAGAAAGGTCTACGTCTGCACCTGACAAGATGAGGTTCCTGGTGGACGCTGTGACGGGTGGTGGTTCGAATGCTGCAGCGTGAGGAGGCGGTGGCAGGGCCTGTGCTGTGGCTAAAGAATAGTTTTGCTGCCGGAACGGGACGTCGTGGTCCGAAGCACTCGCTGAGTGCTGATGACCCGCTGCTGCTGGCTGGTCTAGTGCGGAGCCGGGGAAGAGATGGGAAGGGAGAAAAGGGGGGAGGGAGGGAGCGGTCGCTGACGCGACCGGAAGGGGAGCAACCTGGGACAGGGTCGCGGGAAGTGGGACGGGGAAGGAAAGAGGGTTAGGGGGGAGTAGCGACGCTGTCGCTATCGGCGCCGACTGAGACCAGGTGCTCGCTAACTCATAAGAGAGATGGGGAGCTAGTGAGGTGACTCTTCGAGCTGACGCTTCGTGAGTTGAGGCGTGCTGTACAGACGTGGCTCCCGGAATGGAAAGGGGAGGGGGGAGAGGGGGGAGGGAGGGAGCAGTCGTCGGAACGACTGGAGGTGGGGCAGGCCTGGACCGAGTCCTGGCTAGGGGAGGTGGATGGGGGAGGGAAAGAAGGAGTGGGGGGGGGTAGCGACGCTGTCGCTACCGGGGCCGTCTGGAGAAGTGGGGTTGGACCCGGAAATACGGCGGAGATGCGGCGGGAATGGGCCTGAGCCGCTGACGTGGCAGTGGCTGTGGCTGTGGCTGAAGCAGCGGAATGATACGCTCTGAAGCGTGTGGTGCCGGAAAGTGCTGTCGGCGTGCCCGGTTCGCGAGGTGGCTGGTGGTGTGTGCTTCGTCCGGCTGAATGGCCGGCGGAAGGAACCGCGTCGGGATGCCAGAAGGAGCAGCTTGCTTCCTGGTCTGGGGAGGAAAACAAAGTGAGGGAGCGGGAGGGCGAAAAGACCGGGTTATCCGACTGCGTTAGAAGGCGGAGGAGATGGAACTTCCTATCCGACATACGGAACGCGATGCCGCGGGAATGGAGAGTGCTGCGGATGCGAGCCACTGTCCAGTGGGTAGGGTCAACGCCTTGCTGGCGCTGGGTGGATTTCCAGTTCCATGAGAGCTGTCTTGTCAATGCGAACAATACGCAGACTGAATGATTTCGCGAACGTCGGAGCGTGTGACGTATGGAAAAGGAGGTCGGCTTAAATAGGCCTACCCTGCGGCGGCAGTGGGTGAGTTAATTGCTGTCAATCATCCCGAAGGCTCCACCCGAACTTTGTTTATAAAACATCATTTAGTGACCAGGGCATGTCATTTCGCTGCTACAAAACGCTATTTTTATACCTCTTCTACAGTTCCAAACAACATTACACTTACGTGGTAGTGAGTAGAGGGTCCCTAAAGCCAAACTGAAGTATCCCGAGGTCTTTATGTGGTCGGATATAGAGTCCAGAATGAATTTCATCAAGCCAGTACCATTCACAAAAATCCATGACATGACCTCTCTTCTTGATAGCTGTTGAAAACTGCATGGAACTGACAGGGATTTTTTTGTTTAATAATAAATAAATAAATACATTATGCTGCTACCTTCTGCTTTTCCCAAATACAATGTAGCCTAAAGGTGTACCTTTCATCAGTCCAGTTGCAATGGATGGACTGTGATGAACTGCCCTACTTGTGATTGTTTAGATATTTTAAAGGTTTTATAACAATGCTACAAATTTTTTGGCAAGTGTTACAAATCTATTCACCTTTGCAGCACCAGTAGGCTACTTTGTGTGCGGTCCGCAAACACACATTCCAAACAAGCATATACAAAAGTTTGAAGAGTGGGGGATGGAGTAGAAGATGGAGACAAATTCATTTATATGATTTATTTTCGCGGAATGGATGTACAGGACTGAGCGGCGTCATATTTTGTACCGCTATGCGGTACATCTAGTTAAGCATGTGTTTGTCGAATATTGGTGAATGCCTGATTGGCTGATATTGATTCCTGTCTCAGGAGGGTTTCTCTGACAGCAGGATCCATAAGCCTTTGGCGTTATTCCACTACAGATCGAGCTTGGCATCACTTTGTGGGCCCCAGGCAAAAGGAGCCCGATGGGCCCTTCAGAAAAAATGGAAGGCATTTTTGAGGAAAAGTACCGGAAAGTACTTCATGTGTTGTTTCTATATAATTTTATGTGCTGAATCCATTTCTGCTGTATAACAAGCTGTAAAATGAAAATGGCTGTAAATGGCAGCCCAAAACCGTCTAGGTCAAGTCTAAGTCAAGAAAGAAACAAGCAAAAAGTGGATGTGACAGTTAAAATCTCAAGTTGATTAAAAGAATATTGTACATTTACAGGTTCTTCAAACATGCAAATGATGGAAAATGTAACAGTTATGAATATAACGTCAGTTCTTTAAAGGAGAACATGAGACATTATCAGATCATGTGATGAACTGAACCAATATATTCATAACTGTTAAAGAATGTTATCTTTTAGGTGGGTTCACTCTGGGCCTGTATACCTGATGGCTTTTATGCTGAAGCGATAGCCTCCACAAGTCAGTGTGCTTTGACAGTGCATGGCCCTCTGCTTGAGCCCCGAAACAGACAAACAGTTCTCTCTTGGCATAAAGTGTGTACAGCTGGGCCTGGCTTTTGGACAGAAGGCAGGCAGGTCAATGACTGCTCCTAAAGGGTGAGGTCAACACTTTAGGATGGTAGAAAGGATTTGGATACTGGAGCATGAGATCCCACAGAGGGACACAGAGACTCCTGCTGGCATTCTTCTGTTCTCTATAATGTGAATTTAATTAAATTAAAATAATTATTGACATGAATTGATTTAATGATTGAATGGTTTTATCTAATTGATATGCACCCTTTCCCCTTTTCCCTTCCTCATCTTCACTGCAGATTGTTATGGTTAAAGCTATTGTTCTGCAAGAGGGACCTAAGGACCAGGGTGAGTTCATATTGAACACAGGCCTTACTCTGCCCCTCTCCTTATTTAGCTAGAGTCATCTTTTGGTTGGTGCCCAGGTTGCAGCTGTGTCTCTAGAAGGAATGTCTAAGAATAAAGTGCAGAAAAGGGGAGGGGCGCTGAAGAAAGAGATAGAGAGACTGTGAGGGAGACAGAGAACTCAGACAGAAAGCAAGTGAGTGAGAGTGTATGTGAGACAGAGAGAGAGAGAAAGGAACAGACACCTGCTACTTTCCATCAGCTTGGATTAACAGTAGCCTATAACTACAAATGACATCAGACGCTTAGTATTTAACCAATGTCTAGGAGTCGAACCAGCTGATGGGGAATATCTGTGATTCTGATCTTTGATTTGTATGTCACCTCAGGGTAACACAGAACAGTAGCAAATCAACCAAGCCTGTTTGATAAAAACCTTTGTATCTGATTACGCTGTCTGTGCAAACATATGGGGAATATCTGTGTTTCTGTTCTTTGATTTCTATGCCCCCTTAGGGAGCTAAATTAAAGGTGCTCTAAGCGATGCTGAGTTACGTCACTTCTGTTGACTTTCAAACAAAACAGAGAGCTAGCTCGCTACTTCCTCCCCCTCCCTCCTGTGCTGCCCCTGTGCAATTGAAACTCTCCTAAATGCGCATATCGTCTGTGATTTGCTGGAACAGTTTGTTATGTTTTTATTGGCTAGGTATGCCAAGGTTGTTTTTGTTACCGTTTTTGGAGCCTGGGCTGTCCACAGAGATCACAATTTTTTACAGTATTCAGGACACAGACAGCTAGCGGTTGGTTAGGTAATGTTTGCAGTAAGTGACATAAAATGTTTTAGCCTAAAAAACGCATGGCATCGCTTGGAGCACCTTTAAGTTAAATGAGATTGAACTGAAGTAAAATTACTTAAATATTTATTTGCATACATGTCTTACTATGCAGCCTATGCGTTTCATCTCTCTGTTTATGTCTGGCATGGAGATTAGTCTCTGAGTGATTAACATTTGATGGCAGATCCATCACCGCTGGCTAACTAACACGGCACTGTTGTATTGCCATGTTTATTGACTTGATTAGCGACCCACACTGAGCTGTTAATGTAAAATTAAGTATTTCAGAGGTTCATGCATAAATTTGGCAGTGGATGGGGATTAATTGAGTTTGGCCCATGAAACACTTCCATTGGTCGGTGCCTCTAGTCAAGAGGTCAGTCAGGTCAAGATCTGATATGTGCATATTAAACAAGATGTACCGCAAAGCGGTAAAAAATATGACCATCGTTCAGTTCTGCACATTCTCTCCGCAAAAATAAATCACGCTTGTCAATTTGTCTACTACTCCATTCCCTACTCTTGCAACTTTTTTGTATGTAAATAAGTGTGTGCATGTGTGTATTTGCTTTTGTGTATATGTGTGCTTCTGTGCGTGTGTGTATGTATGTCTGTGTGTGTGTTTGTGTGTGTGTTTGGTGTTGTAAGCCCCCAACGTCGTCTTCCAGGCAGCGCTGCATGGAAGGCACTAGGGTTAGGCAAGGGTTAATGTTAGGTGCCTTGAAGTCGACGGTCACAGCGCTGCCTTGAAGTCAACGGAGGGGGCTCAAAACACGTGTGTGTGTGCAGGGGCGCAGCTACCCATTTTTTGAGGGGTATGCAACAACAAATTGGCGCCCCCCCCCCAAAAAAAAACAAAAAACACAAACAACTAGTGAAAGTAAAACAAGTAAAACAAAAGGCCAATAATGTATTACATATTATTATTTTTTAAGAAATTCTGCCGATTTGAACTTAAAGTATTGTTAAATGTCGCATTGTCACTTTAAGAGTTCTCATAACGTCCTTTTGCCAGCTGTTGCTCACAAAGGATAAGGCTGATTTAACTCTAGCCTTTGTTTGCGCCACATTGACAGCACAATATTAAGTTATTACAAGGAGTCTTCATTGTTAGGAAATGGAATCATGTAATGAGTTGTTGCTAGTGTGACATTTCTGTTTGCAGTTTGCCATTAAAAGTGCAGTATGAGCATGGTAGCCACCTAGCTATCTGAATGGAATATAGGCTGTTTCAATCGGCATATGCATAACATGAACATGAAACGTGTGCTTCCAAGCACAGACGTCACACTTTAAATCCTACCTGTTGCTTTTCACCATCCACTTATTATGACCGCCACGCCACGCCTCGCATGTCCAAATTTCCGTCAAGGATTCCCGGGACACTGAAAGACCGGGGTAGACGAAACTTGGTGGGCATGTAACCCCACATGGATAGCATGGAACCATCGTTTTTCGTTTTGATCTGTAGCCCCCCAGCTGGACTGCACCCCCCCGAAAGGAGGGTAGGGCAGACACAGTTTTGTGTGAATATCTCGAGAACCGTAAGGTTTAGGAGGACCATTTTTTTTGTATGTTGATCTCAAGGGGCCATGTCAACCCATTCCATAACCACTCATTTCATGTATAGCACCACCTAGTTAAACACAAAAAAGTAAAAATGAGGTGTTGTAATCGCAGGTATCTGTGACCTAACATAGTCAAAACTGCACGAAATTGGAAGTGTAGGATCATTATGACACCCTCTGAATGCACGCCAAGTTTCGTGGAATTCCGTTCATGGGGGGCCACACAATAAATTAATTTATGTTACTATACACCAACTGGCCTGTAGGTGGCCGGAGACAGTTTTCTGTGAATATCTCGAGAACCGTAGGGCCTAGGAGGTCCACCTTTTTTTTGTATGTTGGTCTTAAGGGGGCATGTCAACCCATCCCATTACCACTTATTTCATGTATAGCGCCACCTAGTTAAAAATTAAAAAGCAAAAAATTAGGTGTTTTCATCACAATATCTCTGGCTGACATGTTCAAAACTGCACGAAATTGAAAGTGTAGGATCATTATGACACCCTCCGAATGCATGCCAAGTTCTGTGAACTTTCGTTCATGGGGGGCCTTACAATAAAATAATTTATGTGTACATTTAGTGACCGTACACCAACAAGGATTCCCGGGACACTGAAAGACCGGGGTACACGAAACTTGGTGGGCATGTAACCCCACATGGATAGCATGGAACCATCGTTTTTTGTTTTGATCTGTAGCCCCCCCGCTGTACTGGAAAGGAGGGTAGGGCAGACACAGTTTTCTGTGAATATCTTGAGAACCGTAGGGCCTAGGATGACCAATTTTTTCCATATGTTTGCCTCCAGGGGTCATGTTATCCCATTTCATGTGCACACATGTGCATAAACAGATACAAACGCACACACATACATTCACAGTAATCCTACGTATGACACATACTCACACAGTAGACATATGTACGCATGCATGCACATGCACAAACACACACACGCAGGCAAACACACAAGCACGCACGCACACACACACACACACACACAGACACACACCCACACACATAAACATAAACATGTACACGCACACATGCACACAATTCAAGAATTTCTCAGAATTATGAACAGGCAAGATGGGGGTGGGGTTGTATAAAATGCATTTTACATGTGAAATCTATGAACTAATCATGTTTTGGTACTTGTTGTCTAGCAGATACCAGTGAGAATTGAGTGTGGATAATGCAATTTAGTGAGACAGTTAGAATCATATAGGCCTTTCAGCGTGATTTATTTTTGTGGAAAAAATGTGCTGGACTGGGCGGCGGTCATATTTTGTACCGCTCTGCGGTACATCTAGTTTAACTACTGTCGCATCCCTTGACATGCCATCTCATTTTCCCTTTCTTTTTCTATTTTAGCCCCCGACAGCTTTTTTGCTTTATCCATCTTTTTCCATAGACGAAAACTCACTACTCGTACCTGCTCACTCAGCGCTCACGGCGCCCCTCCCTCTTCTATGTCAAAATTCTATGATAGAATCTTATGAGATAGGGCGCCTACTCTAGCCTGTTAGTCCTCTAAAATGTTATTTAACATTGAGGAAATGCAGAAATGATTTAGAAACGTACAACAGTAGCTACATATAGAACACACCAAATATATTATTATTATTATGACCGCCGCGCAGCGAAGCGGCGGTCATATAGGTTTAGTCAGATTTTTTTTTTTTTTTCTTTTTCGCATGCCCAAATTTCCGTCAATGATTCCCGGGACACTGAAAGACCGGGGTACATGAAACTTGGTGGACATGTAACCCCACATGGATAGCATGGAACCATCGTTTTTCGTTTTGATCTGTAGCCCCCCCGCTGAATTGGACCCCCCGAAAGGAGGGTAGGGCAGACACAGTTTTCTGTGAATATCTCGAAAACCGTAGGGTTTAGGAGGACCATTTTTTTTGTATGTTGATCTCAAGGGGCCATGTCAACCCATTCCATAACCACTCATTTCATGTATAGCGCCACCTAGTTAAACACAAAAAAGTAAAAATGAGGTGGTGTAATTGAAGGTATCTGTGACCTAACATAGTCAAAACTGCACGAAATTGGAAGTGTAGGATCATTATGACACCCTCTGTATGCACGCCAAGTTTTGTGGAATTCCGACGGGGTACACAAAACTTAGTGGGCATGTACCCCCACATGGATAGCATGGAACCGTCATTTTTCGTTTTCATCTGCAGCCCCCCTGCTGGACTGGACCCCCCGAAAGGAGGGTAGGGCAGACACAGTTCTCTGTGAATCTTTTATGGTATGTTGGTCTCAAGGGCCCACATCAACCTGGCTCATAATCACTCATTTGTGATTTGCCCCCCCCCCCCCGGTAAAAAATGAAAATCAGTAGTTAAAAGAAAGCCAAAATAAATATTCATCATCATCATCATGGCTGCATTTTCAGTATTGGCGAGAAGTAGTCGTTTGTCCACTAGATGGCGCATCGTTGCAGTGAGACGTAATTTTGTTGGAAGTTAAAAGTGGGTTGGAAAAAACAATGGACGCTTCATACAAGGACTGTAATTTACCGCAGCGAACATCTAATAAGGATAGGACGATGTTCACATGAAGTGTAATTCCCATTTCTTCTTGAAGTCGAAATAAATCTGAGGATGTTTATCGGACATGCTTGGTTTTTACTGCAGGTACGTTAATCTTGTAATATCAATAAGGACCTAGGTAATGTTACCGTTAGCGTTGGTTGAGTGATGGAGGCATTTGATTTATTGCATTTGTAGAAAACTATAAATGCGGTTATACCAAGCAAATGTATAGCAGCACTGTTTGTATCTTTCGACTGTCATTTATTGCACGTGCTACAAAATCATTCTGTGCAATGGAAGATTTTCCAACGTTACACCGGTCTGATACAGTTTTGCCTATACATGCGTGAGACTGAGACGCCTGTTTATTTTGTTTTAAGTGCGTGCAGGGTGGGAGAGGGGAATCGATGTGCTTTGATTACAGCTTGGTAGTTGTAGTCTGTGAAATTAAAAAGCACGTGTGTGTGAAGTATCCAAACAATGACACCTTCATTTCATTATGGCTGCTTTAGCAAAACACCTTAAACTACTGTGTAGTGGGTCCCATTTATAAGTGGCTACTTCATTCGCGCTTTCCTTGACTCATGGAGCTGCGTGAATGTTATTACAACTTTTCGCCACGATATGACAGTTTAAGTCCGCTTGATACTGTAAAGCGTAAGCCATTGGTTTCCAAAGGAGATTTTATTTGTGTCGCCAGCATAGCCTATTGACAATTTATGTTGTAAATAGGCCTACCTTATAATCCTACCTGTATCTTAGGGAAGCTAACAGCTTTCTATTAGGATCTAGTTTGTTAGTTACCCTTTTGTCATAACTCCCTGATGCATTTTTGCATTTAGAATAGCCAGAGCGTGTATATCTCAATCGGAAAATTAAACAATATCGGGTGCCTATGGACTAGGCTGGGTGAACCCAGCCTTATCTGCCCGCTATTTATTTTTTGATTTCTTAAAAGATTGAGCTTGGTCTGATGAAAGCCAGACTAGCCATGGACCTCAGTTAAACAATGCAAGGGAACATGAATCAGCCTATATTTGCACTAACAATAACGGACAAAAGCTCTTCAACTTTGGCCCGTTAAAATGTGTATGAACAGTCTAGCGACGCATTTCATCAAGGCCCATTTGGACATGTCAGTTATTTGCACCACTGGTTAGATGTAAAACAGCATTTCGTTTCAGACTAGGCTACTGTTACTTAATTTGTGCATTAACAATAACGTTTCAGACTACTGTTACTTAATTTGTGCATTGACAATAAAGTATTACATGAACTAAAGATGACTAAAATCTTATGTAGAAGAAGAAACATTCACAAAAAATCCATCCATCCAAAAATGACCTTTGTTTTTGATAGCTGTTGAAAACGGCATGGAACTGACAGAGATGTTTTTGTTTAAAAATACATAATAAATAAATAAATAAATAAATAAATAAATAACATTATGCTGATACCTTTTGCTTTTCCCAAATACAATGTAGCCTACAGGTGTAAGTGACCTTTCATCAATCCAGTTGCAATGGATGAACTGTGATGAACTGCCCTACTTGTGATTGTTTAGAGATTTTAAAGGTTTTATAACAATTCTACATCTTCTTTGGCTATTCTACAATCTATTCACCTTTTCAGCACCAGTAGGGTACTTTCTGTGCAGCCGCACACACACACTCAGGCATGCCAAACAAGCATACACAAAAGTTTCAAGAGTGGGGGATGGAGTAAAATATGGAGACAAATTGAAGTGTGATTTATTTTCGCGGAACGGATGTACAGGACTGAGCGGCGGTCATATTTTGTACCGCTATGCGGTACATCTAGTTATTATTATTATTATTATTATTATTATTATTATTTTTACCATCGCTTTGGCGCCCCCATGGTTCTGCACCCCTATGCGCCGCATATAGCGCATACCCACTTTTTGCGCCACTGTGTGTGTGTGTGTGTGTGTTTATGTGTGTGTGTGCGTGTGCCTGCTTGCCTGCATGTGTGTGTGTTTTTATGTGTGTGTTTGTGTGTGAGTGTGTTTATGTGTGTGTGTACGTGCGATCATGTGTCAATGTATGCGTGCGCGCGTGTGTGTGTGTTTATGTGTGTGTGCCTCTGTTTATGTGTGTGTGGTCACTAAATGTACACATATATTAATTTAATCCATCCCATGAACGGAAATCCACAAAACTTTCCATGCACTCAGAAGGTGTCATAGTGATCCTACACCTCCAATTTCGTGCAGTTTTGACCATGGTGGCGCTGTACCACAAATGAGTGGTTATGGGATGGGTTGAGGCAAAATCCTTTTTGAAAATGCATTTTGGGCACTTATCGGGCAACTATTTTGGGCAGAACTGCGCGTGTGCAAGGCTTCACGACACCAACCTCGCTCCAGCTGCGAGACCACAACACATGATTGGCACGATGTATTCACAACATACCACATGATTGGCATGATGTATTCACAACATACCCCATGATTGGCACGATGTATTCACAACATACCACATGATTGGCACGATGTATTCACATGTCAACTTTTGGTGGCGGAAGGGGCGGAGTATGTGTAGACGACTGCCATGTTTGCGTTACGAACTAACCCCATACATTTCTATGGGAGATTCTTTGAGTGCTGAGTCTCCTCATTAGAAAGTCTATGGTTGAGATGGCCCCTTGACACCAACATTAAAAAATAATTGGTCAGCCTAGGCCAGGGGTGGGCAAACTTTTTGGCTCAAGGGCCACACTGGGTTTTAAAAATTGGCCGGCGGGCCGCACAACAACCCCCCCTCACGACACACACATAAAAAAAATACATTTTTTATAGCCTATAATTTAGTATGACAAATTATTTCTTTTAAAATATTAATTGCTTAAAAATACTGCTAATTTTATGCTGTTTAACAAATGTATAAATTGTGCACTGTCGCTTTAAGACAGTCGCTTTAATTCACGTTTATTTTTCAATGATCTTCTGCCTGCTACGGTATGGCCCTCTCACACTTTTTAAATGGTCAGTAGTGGGAACTACTGCTGCCTTCATGATTTCCTTTTAAAAGTTTCTTATAAGAAGGAGATATCAATTATCAACAATGACAAGCCAGCTGGAACCTGCGGCTCTCTCTCCCTCTCGTGAGTGCAGCGTTCCCAATTAAATGGATCGCATGTTCACGTTAGATCTGCTGCAAAGGAGATAACTAAGAGTTAACTTAGTTTAACATGATGTTATCTCTATTTAACATGATGTTTTGACATTGACATTGTAAACGTTCTCTAAGGAGAGTGAAAAGCAGTTTGCAGTAAAGCTAACCAACGTCGTCTCTATCGCAGGAAAAAAATAGAGCAGCCTGATAACCAAATGAAATGCTCAGTGGTCCGGATGAAAGTGCTTGGCGGGCCGGATCCGGCCCGCGGGCCGCAGTTTGCCCACCCCTGGCCTAGGCCGTACGGTTCTCGAGATATTCACAGAAAACTGTGTCTGCCCTACCCTCCTTTTGGGGGGTCCAATGCGGCGGGTGGGCGATGGATAGAAACGAAAATCAATGGTTCCGTGTCATCCAATTATTCCAGTCCAATCCACTTTATTTATATAGCACAATTTAAACAAACACAAGGTTTCCAAAGTGCTGTACACCACAACAATAAAAAGACACAGTAGGATAAAAGTAATAAAGTAAAATAAAACAACATAAAATTAAATAAGTAAAATCAAATCAAATAAATAAATAAATAAATAAATAAAGTGCACTGCCCACACAACACATCGATCACGCTACCTGGTGTTAAAGGAATTTTCCGGAGTAAAATGCACTTTAGATCGATTTACGGATGATTGGGGGTACATACGTTGAGTTGACATCAAAATCATGTCATTCGGATGTGTTTTGAGAAAGTTCGATTGTACCGTTTTCAGTCAAAACTCGTAGCCTGGAAGTGAGCAGGGCAAATCAATTTCGCCGCTACAAAACGCTATTTTTATACCTCTTCTACAGTTCCAAACAACATAACACTTACGTGGTAGTGAGTAGAGGGTCCCTAAAGCCAAACCGAAGTATCCCGAGGTCTTTATGTGGTCGGATAGAGAGTCCAGAATGAATTTCATCAAGCCAGTACCTTTCCGGAAATGTTGCCATCTTTGCTGCCATCTTTTCTGCCACTTCAGGGGAAAGTCCATAGGAGTCGATTGCTGAGTGTGTTGTAACACGCTCTGGAAATTCACAATTTCGTCGCCGTTTAAAAAAATAAAAAAAAACATAGTCCAGTCCATACAACTTCATTTCAATTTCGAAATAAATACTGGACTATGTTTTAAAAAAAAAAAAAAAAAAACGGCATTTTACATAATTGTGATTTCTGAAAGTGAACCTTTACATAATATATATGTCTTAAACTGTCTTTTTGTGAAATACATATAATACACATTTTTGTATTAACAGATTGTTATCTGGTGTTATTTATCATATGGCGTGACACCATATCATTTTGATGAAAATAAATAGGCTTTTGGGGTCTAAATCATACAAATCTCAATGGAACAATAGATAGAAAATAGGGTCAGCAAAAGTCACAAGCATTTTCTTTTTTTTTATATCAAGGTATGTCAAAATGAAAATGACGTTCATTGAAAGATTGAGGACATATGCCTTACTCTGTGTATTGATGAAGAAATATACTGTAAAATGTAATACATTTGCACAAGGAAATGCTAGATCTTGACGAGGTAATGATAGAAGATTATAATACATTGACTCAAATGTACAAAAATACCCCATTATAATTTTACACACAATAACTTTCATGTCACACCATATGACAATTTTAGTCACTACCACAACTAATTAGTGAATAAATATGAATTTCAACACAAAATCTAAAAGACCATACATATTTTTGGGAATGGAAGGGTCAGTACAACAGGACTAAGTGATTTCCATGCCTGATATTTTTCAAAAACTTTTTTTCGGCCTAAAACGTCAACCACCATATATATATATACATTACATAACATCACCTTTCAATAAACTCATCTACTGAATGAATCAACGAGGTAGTGTTTACTATGTGGGACTTTTAACTAGAGAGCAACAGATTCAGCCGAACCTTTTAACACATTAATATGATTTGCTGTTGATTTCCAAGTATTTATTTATGATGCTTTGGTATCAGTATAAAACAATGTGTGTGTGTGTGTGATAGATACAGACATACCAAACTGTTTTAACTTGACAGATAGCCTGGGCTTTTGACATGTAATGGAGCATGTAGCATAAGCAAGGGCTTGTTTTACTTCTTCCCGGTGCATGAGTCAAACTGTTGATTTAGGACCATGCTCCTTTGGTGGCTGCTCATCTATTAAAAGACTGGTGGCGATTGATACGACTACCGTAAAACTTCAAATAATCGCCGAGTCCCTAAGAGACGCCTGTCTCTTTTAAACGCCTGGCATGACTACAGGTTTGGGTTAAAGGCCGGTCTCCAGTAGAGGCCTGGTCTGTTTTTTAGTTTCGGGTTGTATTTAATCTTCTAAAACCCGTCAGATCGTCATTCACATGTCTGGTCACAGTTGCAAGGTTTTAGAATGTTGCATCAAGTTGCTGCTCATCTCGTTGCGAATCTTGGGTGTGATTTGGGCTTAAGTATGGCGCAGACTGCGCACGTTATGATTAGATGGCATTAAAAGACTGCGGTGGGGAAAAGCTAGAGTTCCAAATTGTATAACTTTTTTCCCAATATGAACTATGCCTATGTCCGACTTCGTCATCGTTCAATTCATCCCTTGTGTTTAAAATGTGCGGATAGGCCGATGGTAAGCTTGGTTAAAAATCTGTTTTTTATTGATGAGTCGGAGTGGCAAGTGCTGCACATAGTTGCAGTGGAATGTGGCTGCCCAGGGCATTATAAAACTTCTCACTCTTAGACCTACTCATACACGGCGGAAGAAACTGGAATCCATGCATTTCCACTGAATTATTTTTGGAATTTGATCCCTTATCATACCTGTTCATTCTTACTCGTCCCTCGACTTATCGTGACTAAATTCAAGATGGCTGCAAACGCTAAACTTCGTGAAGATACTGTCTGTATAAATCGTCTTGTAAGTAAACTACCAGTGCTTTTTCAAAGTTCTCAATGTCTCGTTTTAAATGTCAGGGCCCTCGGAAGTCTATCAATGAAGTGTGGAGATACATTGAGCCTCGTAAATGGGTGTAAAACAGTGATTTATTTGCATGGCTAGCCCGATGCCGAAGCACCACTATTGAAAAAGCTGTTGGTAGCATCGGCTAACTAGCGCCAGATTTTGGAGTGCAGGGGACAAGCCGAGATGGGCTATGAGACATACGTTCACACTCGGTATCATGTTTCAATACACTTTAGGTCAATATCACACCGGAATTCTCCTTTAACAGTACACACGTAATACTCTTTTTGTCCACTGGTGGTTGTTTTAGCGCTGTTTCGCGTTTGCCATCGAAAACGGAATGAAATGTATAGTAGGCCTACTGTACCTGCAAACAATGTAAGAGGCCTCTGCTGACTGCATCAGTGCTCAAAGTATTCTAAAAGTTTATCAATTAATTGTTAATAACTAACTAACTTCTATTCATGTCATAATTCTGGAACTTTCTGGTATAATTATTTATATTTTTTATTCACTCGTTCAAATATTCATACAGAGTTCACAAAGTTCTCATCAGGTGAGTGAAAGTTAGAATGGTGGTCATTTCAGATGTTTCTGCCACCACTTCATAAAACTCATAGTTTGAGAACTTTAAATTTGTAGGATATTGCTTGTTCACAACTTGAGCTGTGTATAGGTCTTGTCCCTCATGCTGGCCCATACAAAACCCACAAGCTGACCCTTCGACACACAACAGTCAATAATGTGACCCGATTTAAGCTGGTTTTCACCCCTTTGGACACTCTTGATTTCGTCCTTGAAACTGAAATATTCACGGGGGCTGCAGTGTCTACCCGGTGGTAGCATCCATAGACAGTAAAAGAAAGGTAGCATCCAGCTTTGCTATCAGCTAGCTAGCTAGTTCAAAGGTTTAAGTTCTTAATGGGGATATACAGGGCTTTTTATGCCTCGACTAAGTTGATGTTTCATATAAACAACAATTCATGTTCATAGAAACAACAAGGTCACTAAAACATAATATATTTCATACCTGTATTGCAGCATGTAGGCTAATGTTAGCAGCGTTATAATGGCATTCTAATGTCTGAAAGGCTAATGATTAGCCTATCGGCTACCTGAAAAGTTAAGTGTTCAAACTAGCATTTGCAGTGTTCTATTTGATGGTGTATTGGCCCTGACTAAGTTCGTGTGATAGCCTATATAAACCACAATCCTTGTTGATACAAGTACCAATGTTCGTCTAGAAAGTTTTTATTCACATTTTCGCCATAGGCAGTAAAAGACTCTTTGTCAATAATTTTCGCTGATAAAGTTTCGCAATAATTTGCCATCTTTGTCAATAATTTTTGCTGATAAAGTTTCAAACTATGACCTTAACGGCCTTTCCACCAATCAGAGGCATCACTGTGGGATTGTGGGATTGTTCAGGATTGTGGGTAATGAAGTACTTATCCAAGACATCGCGAATAAAATACATTTATCTCAAAACGAGGTTAGTGCCCCGTGAACTTTTGGCGTCTATATGAGCATACACAATCGCTTAGTACAGCCGTAGCTGGTTTTGAGACCATGTGCAGTTAAGTTTTTATGGCTTATACCCGAATTGTCAATGGAGAAATTGCATTGAATTCTTACTTCCGGAAACTCCTGTGGGCGGGACTGTGATGCTCTATTGATGCAAGTTCGGCACATTATTAATGTTACTCTAGTAAGAACACTAGGTCAGCCTATAGTAAGTAAAGTATACTTGTGTTACTGCAGTAAGATGTAGTGTTATTTTTTACAGTGTATGAGCTTTCAGTGTGATACGATCTCTTTGTAAATTACGTTTAATTAAAATGTGTTTCATCTGTTCTGGCTATCCCTGCTATTTGGATCTTACTGTATCTCACTCAATGAACAACATCTCAACACTAAATGAACGATGATCCGTAATTGTCATCAGATAGCCTAGTCATATAGGTAGACATTCAGTGTGTTTGAAATAATTAATTCAATAATATTTTCCATCTTTGCAGAGGAAAAGTTTTGTGTAAAGGGAATTAAAGG
The DNA here is from genome assembly GCF_018492685.1 of Alosa sapidissima. NCBI lineage: Eukaryota > Metazoa > Chordata > Actinopteri > Clupeiformes > Clupeidae > Alosa > Alosa sapidissima. Next base: position 10,239,325 of record NC_055963.1, read on the forward strand.
CCTCTCATATAGACGCCTGTCTCTAATACTAGCCGGTGCAGTTTGGTGATTTGGGAAAATAAAAGCCCGGGCTATTATTTGGAGTTTTACTGTATGTTAATGTTTGTATTAATGTGTTAATTTGCGTTACATTGTGTTTGCGTTACATAGAGATGTATTGCGTTTGCGTTACATAGAGATGTCTGTGTGTATATTTGTTGGTAAGTGTGTGTGTGTGGGTAAGTGTGTGTGTGTGTGTGTGTGCGTATGTCTGTGTGTGTGAAAAAGAGGATGAAAGAAAGAGAGAGCTTTTAGAGAGGAGGGAGTGTTTGTGTTTGTGTGTATGTGTGCATGTGCATGTGTGAGTGGTCACCCTTGCAGCAAAGAAGTTGGGCCTTGGAGATATATATATTTGCAAAGCCAACGAAACTCTAGCACGTCAAGGATTACAACAAGAAACCGGAGCAGCCGCGGGCCGGGATGGATGTGTAGATAAGGATTAGTGGACAAGGTCACTCCTTGAGTAGATGTGAGAGCAGCCCAGGAACAAGACGAGAGAGAGAGAGATAGAGATGAGCTGCGGAAGAGTGGTGAAATGATGGAAGAAAGAAAGAAAGAAAGAACGAAAGAAAGAAATTGTGTGTAATACTTTAAAACAATATGTAATCATTCACTGTCCTATTTAATCCACGTTAATTCCACCGTCTAAAAAGGTGAATCACAGAAGAGTTGAATGTTCTCATAAGTCATCAAGAAATTATAATGGTGCAGAATGAAGTACAGTTTTTTTTCCCTTTAACTGAAACGAATTTAACACGTTATGAAGATAGAAACATGTGAAAGATGAAAGTAAAAAATGCATTTACATACATTGCATGGACATTTATTTCGGAATAATATGTTATTTTAAATAAAGTACATCCTATTCTCTCTTCAGTTATCTTTAAGGGAGTGTTAACAGAGCAAATAATTTTTTTATGTTGAAATCTGACGACTCATTGACTACAGATGAAGATTAATTACTTGTCACCTATTTTGCAGAAGTCCAAACAAGACGTGTCCACATAGTGTTGGTGAAGAAAGCCAGCGAACACTGATGGACAGATTGACAGATGAGGAGGAGATGATACACAAGCATGCAAGCAATGAAACACATCTCTCTCTCTCTCTCTCTCTGTTTGAGCATATAACACAGAGACAAAGAGAGGGATAGAGAGAGGAGGAGGAGGAGAGGCGGAGAGCAAAAGAGAGGATCCATTTGTCCGAGCATTCTTTGTTAATCCGCTGCCAAAATAACTTCTCGATGTCTCACTTGCTTTTCTTTCCCTCCTTTTTCATTAAATGTCATTGCGGCTGCCCGTCCTGTCCTCTAGCTAAATATGGGGAAAGCAAGAGTGTGCATGGGGCATTGGAGTGGTACAGACAGCCTATAGGGAACGGTGTGGGGTGGGGTTTCCTTTTCGAGTACGTCTCACCCTATCCCAGTCAGCTGCAGTTTAACTGAGAGGGGATATACAGGTACTTATTGGGGAAGTTCTGTTCTGTTCTGTTGTGAATCCCAGATCTTTCTTTTTCTCTGGCTCTCTTTGGTCAGCTCATCAGCCAAGCCAGCCACTATGGTAAGATTTTCTCTATGCTACCTACCTATTGGATGTTGAGATGTAAAAGGAAAGGACACTGAGCGACAATCAGTTAGTTAGGATGACCTGGTACTTCATGGGATTAGAAGCTTTTTTGAAGACAGTAGTCCTGGAAACAGAGTTGACCGTCTGTAAAGATTATGGATTATATTGGACATTCACTCTTTATGGACTAGTATCTTGACCATGAAATCATCAAGGTGTCCAGAAAAACACCCAGCACAGCACCACTGGATGTATGGGAATGTTTATGTGGGAGCTCAGAGTGTTGGCGTGAAAAATGAACAGGTGTCTGTGGCAAACAGGTCATGCAGTTCTTTTGTGGACACCAGTTGTTGATCATTTTACACGTCTAGTCAGTTATCTGCAGTCAAAATGTGTACATTTGTGTGCAAAATAATATTCAAAAAGAAATACATTCAGACTCCATATTCGTTTTCTAAAGTATGTCACATACATTAGTCGTTATTGGAGGAGATTTTTTTTAGGCAAGTTTGCTTTATCTTAGATGCTGTGATGAGAGTTGACATGAAGGTCAGCACTGTCCAGAGAGCACTGGCAGGAACATCAATGTCACATTCATGACAGCTAACATAGCTGACATCTTAACACTTGAAGCTTAGCTTATAAGCCATGTGCATTGGTCTATGGTGCACTATTTCTGCTGCAGAAGACAGGTTAAAAGGCCAGCAAGGCCAGTAAATGCCCTAGCCATTTGATGCAGAAGGGCTAAATCCCAGAGAGAGAGCTAGTGATTTCTGGACCTTATGATCTGGTGTTGTGCAGGGAGAGAGCAGTCACCCCTTTCGGCCTCAAACGGAAATAATAATTTGGCGTTGTTGCTTATTAATTAATAGGAGCATAAACTCAACCATGGTGACATCACTACATTACACACAGGCATCCCTTGCGCACCACCCCACCTAATGCCTGCCCCCAACAACCCACCCATCCACTTACCCATCCACCTACACACACACACACACACACACATACCCATCCACCTACCCAACACACACACACACACAAACAGAACTTCTCCCATTTCATGGTGCTCCACACACTAGTGCTTCACCTTTTGCTGTGATCCCAGATACAGTGATACTGGGCCCACAAATGCCTCAAGACAAGCCACACTATCCATCCCATTTGAGACACTGACTGTAGCAAAGAGAAAGAGGTGTAGCACTGCCGGCCTCAAACCAGGATTTCAGAGTAATAAACAAATATGTTGGTTTAGGTTTCAGAGCACTAGTAAAGACCCTCTTCCACCGTAAGGGATTTCTTACAGAGGACATTACTGTAATGACAGTTCGCTCAGTGGCAAAGAGTGGGATTTTGTTTTATTCTTTGCAGTTTCTCCTTACTAATATCCTTAGAATGCTTTTTATTGTTGATTGTAATTCAGTGGAACGTTTCCTTCCTGGTTGAAATTAAGTGGATAAATAAGTTTCCCTCTTGGTTTTGAGGGAGAATGATGAGGGTTGTTTTACAGTGTAATGATACAATACACAAAGACATGTTACTAACTGTCTTATTGTAGAGAGTAATCTGACTCTCAATTATTTGAAACGATAGTCACTTATATCACTTACTATCTAGCTCACTATATCACTTCATGATAGGTTGTTTAGGAAGAAGATGGACAATTGCACTGGTTACAACATATACATGTTTAACAGACTTGGCTGTGTGTACAGCAGTGATAGTTTGCATTCAAATGAAAAGTTCAAGGTAATGATTTTAGGGTGGAGCATACCAGTAAGCAGATGCAATTTGTTGCATTTGTTGCAATCGTACAGATGATTGTTTTCTGTGTAGATGCAAAGATCATAGTTTTTCCTTTTAAACAGCTTCTGTTTCTTTATACAGATATCTATGGCGAGGCGTATATTGAAATTGACAGTGAAAGATTATAAAAAAGAAAGCTTTGAGGTGATTTTTTGGTATGGAAAATATCCACAGCTCGTTTTCCGTCTCCAGTGAAATCATTTGATCTTGATTAGAATCAAGAATCATGTTTCTAACTACTACTGACTATAGATAGCTAACTCAAGTGGCATTTTAGAGAAGGGGGGTGAGGACCAGTCAATTGTAAGTTTGGATGTTTTCATTAAAATGGGAGGCAGCTAATATTGTTGAAGTCATCATTTTCTGGCACAAAGGTAGGCCTTATTCAAAACAGCACAAAGGTCTTCTTTCAACAATCTTTGATCACAGTCATCTGAAATAAAAATAAGTTAGGCAAATTAAAATGAATCACTTGGTAGAAAAAAAAGAAGTAACAGAGATTAGTCCTTTTCCATGGATGGAACGTTCTTTGATTATTTGGACAATACAATTTTCTTTGTGTGTATCTGAGATAACCTCTCACAAAAATGCCTCTTTTTTTTCAGCCGACTGATGCCCAAACTGATGCTCGTTCCTTCTTGAGCGAGGAAATGATTGCGGGTAATTTTGTATGTGTGTGTGTAGGGGGGGGGGTGTAAGCAAGTAAGTGGTGACTCCTTACCTTCAGTGGTCATGAAGTCCATTTGTGTCCCGGTATTTTGATAGAGGTCTCTCTCTCTCTCTCTCTCTCTCTCTGTGCACAAGGTTTGCCTACATAAAACATTGTCAAATAAATGATTGATAATTGATGTTATGTATAGCCTGTGGCCAGAGGGAGGCATAAATGGCTAGTCCACTGGCTTACAGATATGGGGGCCTACTTCGATTTGCCTCTGTATGCCTGAAGACATTACTGAATATAGTAGCCTACTCTGCCTCCTGCTGTTCCAATGCCATATTAACAGGACTTTTTTAGACAAAACCATCAATAACATTATATCACAGTGCTTCAATATTGCTATTTAAGTGCATTCGTCGGGGCGGGGGGACAACATGTATCCCCCTCTGCCCCTCATATTGATTAATGCTACTTCATATAAGTAAAGCGCTGCAACGTGAGAACAGTCTAGTAGGCTAGCCTACATAATAATCTGACATCAGAAACGCACCGTCACCGTCAGCACTGATGCTGCTGACACAGGGGCTGCGTGATAACTTAATTTGGCCTTGATCGTGCAGGACATTTCAGAATGTCGAGTGTGTAATCCATAATAAATGGCTAGGTTCAATGGAAAAGTTAGCTGGACAAATGAAAGAAAACGAGAAGGATTCAGTGAAGCATAATAATGTTTTAGAACCTTCACAATTAGAAAACTGATGCAACTGAGATGGAGGACAACTGCTCGTAGAGTAGAACGTAGGCCTATTGTCCGAAGGAACTTACATTAAATGAGGAGATATTTGCTGAATGTCACAAAAAGTGTTACAGAAATGGCATCGCTTATTCAATGCCTCTCTACCGAAACACCTGTAGTTTGCGGAGGACGAACGAGAAAGCCCTCGTTTGATAAATCAGCCAGTAGTAGACAAATAACTTTTAGAAATAATCTGTACTGCAAAAACGAATGTTGGTGGGTATTTAAACTATCTAGCGGGTGTTTTAACAGCTGCAAGAAATAGAAGCTTCATGGTCTTTATGTTCTGTTTCGTAAATTATTTTCATAAAACTTAAAGTTGCCCTTTAACTTTACTCTCCAAACTCTTCACTGCACTGTAGGCAATTAACTGACAGTATGATAGGCTATTTATTTTCTGTAGGCTACAATAAACACATTTATTTTTTCAACTTTTGCAATATTACGCACTTGGCTACTGAACGCAAATCAGCAGGAGAGAGAATGCACGTAGCCTATACGCAGCGTGTAGCGCAATGTGTAGGCTATTTGGTTACCAACTAACACTGTTAGCCATTTCACTAACTTAAGACTTCAGTGCCATCATATACAACGTTTTTTTACACAACAAATACAGAAAGGATGGAGGCAGCAAAAGTAGAGAAGTCATTTCAGATGGGGCAAGAACAAGGTGAATTTGTATGCTTGTCAAAACGTAGTCCTACCCTGCATTAGAGGAGCTGATCATCATACCAAGCACACTCGCTGTTTAAAGTCATACACCACGGTAAACTAAAATGTTACAAAGGTGGCAAAATAATATAGGGTATTATTAGCCATTACATTACTAGGCTATGAATCGTTCGTTCATTTTTTTTATTTATTTTTTTTGGGGTGGGGGTGGGGGGTTTACAAACTTATTCAAAATCATCCCCCCCTCTGGTTTTTACACAAATCGCACCCTGTCCATTTCGCTGAGGTCACCGAGTACTGTCGGTATGGAAAAAAACCCCGAAAACAATCGGTTTTACCAAACTCGAGTTGCTGCAGCCAACAGCTAAAGCTGCCAGGCAGCTACAGCGCTACACTCTGGGGGCATGAACATGGGGCTCAAGAACATGCCTGGCTGCTTTAGCTGCTGTGAAAAATCACCAGATATCTCCTTTGATTGAACGTTTTTGAATAAAATGCAGTTGCTTTAAATTCATATCTTTGTTTTTGTCAGAGTTCAAGGCTGCCTTCGACTTGTTTGACACAGATGGAGGCGGTGATATCAGCACCAAGGAGTTGGGTCAAGTCATGAGAATGTTGGGTCAGAACCCAACCAGAGAAGAACTGGATGCCATTATTATAGAGGTTGATGAGGATGGTAAACTATCAAACTTGTTAATGTAATATCTCCCTGATCATTTTGTTTTTTCCATCAAATATTAAACAAATGTGTAATCTTTGTATAGAACTAGGGCTGGGACAAGTCGACGTAATCGATTACGTCGACGCAAAAAATACGTCGACGCAAAATATGCGTGTTGATTTGTCAGACCCAAGACGCGTGCTGCCAAATATTTTGAATTTTACACCTTCAGTGTTTCCCATACGTTGACTAATCTGTGGTGGGGCGCCACAAAATCAAAACCGGCCGTCATACATCGATGTTCTATGTTGTACTATTTAAATTAAAGATAAGATACAATCCTTTCATTGAGCTGCACTTTTTACGCACGCAGCCTTTCCCTGCCACGCCCGCTCTCTCTCGTAACGAGCCCGCTGCCCCTCCTATGCATGTGCATTTAACACAAAATATTCACGATTGTTGAAGGATTGTTGTTGCGACATAGAAGCATTGCATAGAACATGGCTGGCTAAATTGCTATTAAATCCGCTTAGCATCATGACCATGCTGTGCAAATTTGTTCAAAACTGCTGCAGTCAAGTTAATTCTGCTAAGGTCTTATCACAACATAGTTCACTGAGGAGACTAAACTTAGTTAAGTTATGCAATCAAGCAGTATATCAAAGCTAACGTTAGAATACTGTTTGGATGTTGAGTTTAGCATGCTTACTTACAGCTGCTTGTCAATTTCGTTACTCAGTGCTCATTTTACTGACTCTGACACTGAATGTTTGCAAAATCCCGATGTAAATGGAAAAGTGTTTTCTAAGACTCAAAAGTGCTTGACCCAAGGAGAAGTACACACTGTTATTTGAACTAACTACGTTATGAATTGCATCCATACATCAGCAGCCGTTTAACTGCGTTAGTGTTACAATTGCAAGGGAACTAACGTCTTAAAGTGACAGGCACTCAATTAGACCTATACACTACTGAACTTTATTGAATGCTACCTCTGACTAAGAATGCATTACTTTGCACTTGTATAGTCTTTTATTTTGGAATTTTAAGAGCAATAAACATAAATTACAATGTTAAGGAATTCATGTTTTTTTTCATTCAGATATATAAATCAACATGTATAAATTGCTATTAGTCAATTAATGGGGAGATAATCGATAATCGAATCGGACTGAAAAAATAATCGCTAGATTAATCGTTTAAAAAATAATCGTTTATCCCAGCCCTATATAGAACACTATACGATATGGTAATGAGTTATCCATTAATATAAAGTGCAATGCAAACACATACCTCTTTAATATAAACATTAACATAAAAACACCTAGACAAAATGGACTTAAACTGCTAATTCTGAAAAGGCATCAATTCAAAATATAACTGTTTATTTCCTTCAACATTCCAGTTATCCTAGAGAGCATTAGTGTTTATATTCCAAATTTCAAGTGCCTGTTATTATAGGTATCAGTGTGATCACATCGGTAAAGATATTATTAATCTTCTATTAACCTTCTGTAGGCAGTGGAACCATCGACTTTGAGGAGTTCTTAGTCATGATGGTGCAGCAGCTGAAAGAGGACCAGGCTGGAAAGTCAGATGAGGAGCTGTCGGAATGTTTCCGTGTGTTTGACAAGTGCGTATCTCTAAGCCTTAAAGGAGAATTCCGGTGTGATATTGACCTAAAGTGTATTGAAACATGATACCGAGTGTGAACGTATGTCTCATAGCCCATCTCGGCTTGTCCCCTGCACTCCAAAATCTGGCGCTAGTTAGCCGATGCTACCAACAGCTTTTTCAATAGTGGTGCTTCGGCATCGGGCTAGCCATGCAAATAAATCACTGTTTTACACCCATTTACGAGGCTCAATGTATCTCCACACTTCATTGATAGACTTCCGAGGGCCCTGACATTTAAAACGAGACATTGAGAACTTTGAAAAAGCACTGGTAGTTTACTTACAAGACGATTTATACAGACAGTATCTTCACGAAGTTTAGCGTTTGCAGCCATCTTGAATTTAGTCACGATAAGTCGAGGGACGAGTAAGAATGAACAGGTATGATAAGGGATCAGATTCCAAAAATAATTCAGTGGAAATGCATGGATTCCAGTTTCTTCCGCTGTGTATGAGTAGGTCTAAGAGTGAGAAGTTTTATAATGCCCTGGGCAGCCACATTCCACTGCAACTATGCGCAGCACTTGCCACTCCGACTCATCAATAAAAAACAGATTTTTACACCAGTCCCATAGAAGCGCACTTGACTTTACATCATTAACCTATTTCAGTAGGTTATATAGCCAGAGAATGTCCGTAGACGGGCTCTGATATAGCCTAGTCTAAGGTAAATTCCTTTTCTGACTTCTTTCTCTTTATCGCCATGGCATTTAGAATAAAGAATAACGTTCGCGAACCAAGCTTACCATCGGCCTATCCGCACATTTTAAACACAAAGGATGAATTGAACGATGACGAAGTCGGACACAGGCATAGTTCATATTGGGAAAAAAGTTATACAATTTGGAGCTTTTCCCCACCGCAGTCTTTTAATGCCATCTAATCATAACGTGCGCAGTCTGCGCCATACTTAAGCCCAAATCACACCCAAGATTCGCAACGAGATGAGCAGCAACTTGATGCAACATTCTAAAACCTTGCAACTGTGACCAGACATGTGAATGACGATCTGATCTGATTCCAAAAATATTTCAGTGAAAATGCATGGATTCCAGTTTCTTCCAGTAGCAGCAACTGGAATCTATGCATTTCCACTGAATTATTTTTGGAATCTGATCCCTTATCATACCTGTTCATTCTTACTCGTTGCTCGACTTATCGTGACTAAATTCAAGATGGCTGCAAACGCTAAACTTCGTGAAGATACTGTCTGTATAAATCGTCTTGTAAGTAAACTACCAGTGCTTTTTCAAAGTTCTCAATGTCTCGTTTTAAATGTCAGGGCCCTCGGAAGTCTACCAATGAAGTGTGGAGATACATTGAGCCTCGTAAATGGGTGTAAAACAGTGATTTATTTGCATGGCTAGCCCGATGCCGAAGCACCACTATTGAAAAAGCTATTGGTAGCATCGGCTAACTAGTGCCAGATTTTGGAGTGCAGGGGACAAGCCGAGATGGGCTATGAGACATACGTTCACACTCGGTATCATGTTTCAATACACTTTAGGTCAATATCACACCGGAATTCTCCCTTAAGCATGAACTGAATCTCTGAAGTATTTTCCCCTCTCCCCAATAATTTGGCAAGTACCTGTGAACCAATAATTATTAATAATTTGGTTAAATCTGTTTTTTGTTTGAGTTGCTGTACATGGTCACATTGTAAGAATAGGCTATAGCCATCCTGGTTGCAGTACATTTAAACATCTGCAGGGGGCACTGCCAAAAATCCTTCTGTGCATAGTAGATAGTTACAGACATCCCCATCTGCAAATAGTCATTTTAGGGAGGTATCCAGAAGAGCGCTTCATGAACAGGCACATGGACCACACACACGCACTGTCTCTCTCTCTCCCTTTCCTTCGTGTGCGCGCTACACTCAGATGCACATGCAATTTGGAGCAAAGAGTTACTTAGCCTACTCTTTGATTTGGAGCAAAGTCTCGGTCTCGCGTGCACGCTCCAGATTTCGTGAGATTGTATCTAATTTGTGGGCATAAGGGAGCCACTATCAATATGCGGGAGACTCCCGGAACTTCAGGAGACTTGGGATGTCTGCTTAGTTATTGAAAATTCCATTTAGATTTCATACATTTCATTCCTAAAAATAGCAGGAGGAGTCAAAACATGAGCGATACCCATCAGCAGCACACTGTAGGCCTACATACATATCAGTATCAGTGCAATAGATCTTTAGGAGATTTACTTCTTATTAACACTTAAACGCTCAGATTATTTTAGGCATACTTAAAAACCCCTGCTTATCTGGCTTTGGTGAAATTACCCTGGGTAGGAAAAACTAAACTTCTGCCAGTTCGTTGTCGTTTATGGTGTATATTTATCTGAAAATCCTGTATGACTGTGCTTATAAGCACCTACCTAGCTGTTTTCCTAATCCAGCTGTCACAGCGGTTAATAGGAAGCTGTAGCATTATGGATATTAAGACATGAATGATTGTTTTGATTCCAATGACGGTGGCAACAGGAATGGGGATGGGTGGATTGACCGTGAGGAGTTTGGTGACATCATGCGCGCCACTGGAGAACCATTGATGGAGGAAGAAGTGGACGAATTGATGGCTGACGCAGACACAAACAAAGATGGCAAGATCGATTTCGATGGTGAGGAGATTTGATCTGTAAATACACACACACACACACATACACACACGCACACGCACACACTCTGCTCCCCTCATTATCTCTATAACCACCTTCATTATGTGTGTGTGGACTATCGCCACATCCCTCTCCCATGGTTTCACTGTAATCCAGACTCTCTCATTCTCTTCCACAGAGTTTCTGAAAATGATGGAGAACGTCCAGTAAGAGAAAAAACACATTCCTTCATGCCCCATTCTTGACAAGAGGCTGTGGTGAAAAAACAGAGAACTAACACCTTGGATACTAATGAAAGAAGAATGAAGATTGTAGGAAAATCAGCAGCCGATGGTGATAAATCGACCATATATTCTACTGTCAACACTTTTCTGGAGATGGCTGCTGGTGGACATCTATAAATAGCTATGTGAAACCCTTGAAGTGGACAGCTAACACCCCCCCCCCCCCCCCCTTCCCCAATCTACTCCCATTCCTCCTCCTCCCAATGCACCCTTGAGACTTTCCCTCCCACCCCTTGCCCCTCTCTCTCAGCTGTCTTCTTCCACACCTGCTACTTCTGGAAAGATACCCGCCTACCCCATCCCACCCCTTATTTGAGTCTCCTCTTGGGCCCTCATCGTGTGCCCCACCCTCTGTAAAATGTTTCAAAATAAACCAGCTTCCATCTTTGCCTCAGAATCCCACCTCCATGTTATACATTGATGTTAAAGAGACTTCAAATGGTGTAAAACACTCAGAAACTAAACCATTTAATTCAGGAAGTTTGTGTGTTCAGGGAATTTATTTCTTCTTGAATTAGACAACAGCCCTGGCAGAGACAAACAGAATCGGCTGAGCTTCTCTCTACTTGACAGAAATTACTGGAATGTTTACAGCATGTTGTTTTTAATGTATTTCTCACTGTCCTTTCCAGTAAAATTTCCATGCCATTATTGCAAGTTGACACATTTGTCTTTTTGTCGTCTCATTCTCCATATTCCACACCTAAATATAATATTGCATGTCAAAGAGATACGTCATTGCATTTTCTCATAAAAACTAAACCACCCTCCCCTCCTTTCCCCTTCCCCGCCCTCCCACCTTCCTTGGCACTCGTTTGGGTCACAGATCATATATCCAGATCATGAAAAATCTTCTCTCCCCTCAATCGCGTTTAACATCCATGTGGCAGTCCATAGGCAGAGAGACATATTCCAAATACTCCTATATCCACAATACTTACCTTTATGTGTTACTTGTCTTTTACTATAACAGCTAAACAGTCACAAGTGGCACATTTGTTTAAAAGGGAAAAAACACCATTATACCTTTTCTAACCAAGCAACAGAATGCAAGGTAACGATGTCTTTCATAACCAAACAAAATGTCATCCCAATAAAAAAAAAAAAAAAGGGCAAAAAAGATCTAATCTCATTCACTCAGTGGGATCTTCGCATGCTGCTCAGCCTACATCATCCACTGATGTGTCTTTGTCTCCCAGGAAAGGTACAGTCACCATTCACCAATTGCGTTTGTTGTAAATGCCCATACCATCTCCCAGGACTGGAATGCAAGGTCAAGCCTCGAAAAGCCAGATAATTGATTCTGAACCATCCCCTGAGTGGTGCTTCTAAAAATGTTCGAATACCATCACAATGCTTGCGCGCATCACTCCACAAATTCTCCCTTTAAAAACATAGCCCCTCGACCTCAAAGTATATAGGGCTTAATGCCCTCCCCCATGCCAATAGCCCCAGTCAAGAGTTCCCGAACTCCTAACGCATGTCTCTTTGCCCGCCTTCCTGGCTGGGTTCAGGAAACAACCTCCATACATGGAGAGCCAGATTTGAGGCCGCAGTGTGTGCAAATTACCTGGTTTGTTGGTTGTATGTGTGTTTTCAGGGGAGGGGGCCACTCTATCCCCTTTTAGCTTTCAATCATTTGCTATTCAGGGCGCGGTGAAATTTCTGCACCACTGCAGTTTTTCCTGGGCATCTAAGGTTTCACTCTCACCCCTGAGAAGTCCCAAGATAACTATCCACCCAAGAGCCTAACTTGCTCCGCACAGGCAGTCTCCTGAACGTTATAAACGTCATTTCAAACACCATATCCTTCATTTGCATCCGGAAACTAACAGCAGTAATTTGGCAACCTTTAATACAACCTCAAAATGAGAGGGATTACAACCTCGCTGTCTATATTGTCTACATTCAAAATAAATATTAGTTGACTGTCTAACAATGAGACACATACATGTTGGTAAAGTGGGCTTGTAGGCTGCTAAATTGATCAGAATCCAGCATGCATTTATCAATAACTGGATTCCTTTTTATATGTCCAATTTATTTATCCAATTTTATTTTCAATCTGTAAACCTCTGATTCCGTTCTAAATATGCTCTCTGTTTATATTGAATGTCTGAACCAAATCTCAAAACGTTATAGAGCAATTGCAACTACTGTTGTACAAAATAAAAATTTCGATTGGCTTGTAGGCAACCAAGAACCCTAAAAGTTCAAGATTCTAAATCTGGAGGCCTGGGTACGCCAGGGGGCGTGTCTTAAATGCTCGGTTTTAAGTGAGTCTGAACTGTCACTTGACGTCTAGTCTATCTGTTGAGGTGCACACGGATTGACCACTCCTTTTGGGCTTATTTCGTGGATATTAAGGGGGAAAACTAATCCACTTGCCTACCATGGTAAGTAGGCATAATAACACAGTCAGCGTCGACTTTGTTTGTAAAAGCATGAGAAACAGCCTTGAATGCAGTTGGCTATGTGGAATAATACCAGAGGAAATTAACAGATGTTGGCTTCTTAGAATTAAATAGGCCTATGGAAAACCTTAATAACACAACAGGAAACTGTACAGAGATAATATGGAATACCCATGGAAGCAATGATTGCTTTAGTCATTTCAGCTTTTCATCGTTTATAAAAACTCTTGGTTAAAAAAGTGATAGATAAATAGATAGATAGATAGATAGATAGATAGATAGATACTTTATTGATCCCCAAGAGGGAATTCAAGGAATATACCGACCAGATGGATTTCATACGCTTTTGTATTGCCTAATTAGCCTATATTCTTGCTGTTACCTTTTAATTGGTTGTCGAGGTCTAATTAAAGTAGTTCTGAATAAAACAAGCATGAATATAGTGGACATATAGTGGATCAATAAAGTATCTATCTATCTATCTATCATTTGAGGTTGGTCAATTAACGCCAGCGGTTGAAGGAGAGAAAGCACGGATCTAAAAGGAAGTCTGTCAGAGTCGTTTGTGTGGCCCATGCTGATTACTTGCTTGGGCTACACATTCCAAGGATTGTGTTTCGGAATTACCATGTACAGTCACTGGCTGCGGGGATTATTCGCCTAGCCTTAAAATAGCCAATAACTTGCAGTAGGTGTCGGATGAACCAGCAGCCTCACCAATGGTTTCTATGACAATTTATGAAAGGCCAGTGCCGATAAATTATGCAAAGCTGAAAAAGCACGGTGGGCAATTCCACGGAAAATTGACTTTTTGTCACATCCATAACGCCATTGAAATACCTTGGCATTTGTATGATATGAATGACAACTTTCATTTTTCTTCATGTTTTTCTCATTTACATTCTTCAGCCAAAAATAGCAAATGCTCAAATTTCATGTAATCATGCACATCGTACCACACCATCACATTTTATTGGCGTTATGGATGTTACAAAAAATGCATGCAATTTTGCATGGAATTGCCCCGGTGTTCTAATTGTTAGTATAGTGTGTTGCGTAATGACTTATTTTATGGTTTGTCGGTTGGTTAGCTAAGGCTAAATCAAACAACAATAATGACAAACACTTAAATGTTATTTTGTAGACTGACGCGCAACAGGAGGCCCGCTCATACCTGAGCGAGGAGATGCTTGCTGGTGAGTGTATCAAAGAAAACATGAATTTAAAAAAGATTGTACGTATGTAAACATATCTGTGATGATAATAGGCTACATTATGTTGTTAACACTTCGTTGTTGACCCTGGTAGAGTTCAAGGCTGCCTTCGACATGTTCGACACTGATGGTGGCGGTGATATCAGCACCAAGGAGTTGGGTCAAGTCATGAGAATGTTGGGTCAGAACCCAACCAGAGAGGAGTTGGAAGAAATCATCGAGGAGGTCGATGAGGACGGTGAGAAGACACATATTTCGTTGATAAAACATTAAAGGCTTGGCTTACACTCACTCACGTTTATCTGTAGTGCGATGTTAGGCCTACAATGTGGGCCTTGTTTGTAAATGGATGACTGTATGACCTTCAGGCAGCGGTTCCATTGACTTCGAGGAGTTCTTGGTCATGATGGTGAGGCTCCTAAAGGAGGACCAGGCCGGCAAGAGCGAGGAAGAGTTGGCAGAGTGCTTCCGTGTGTTTGACAAGTAGGTCACTCTGCATAGACTATGTGTGGTATGTTGCTTACTTTTTGGAAGCAGGCTCTTTCATAACACCTGTTGTCTCTTTAGCAACGGTGATGGATACATCGACAGAGATGAGTTTGCTGAGATCATCCGCAGCACTGGTGAGTCCGTTACAGAAGAAGAGATTGATGAGCTGCTGAAGGATGGAGACAAGAACGCTGATGGCATGCTGGACTTTGATGGTAATTCACCCTTTTTACATGCTTTGAATGCTTTTAATTACTTTCAATTGAAGGTATTATGTCTGTATACTATGAAGTGGTTAGTAATTGTGGCTTGTGGATTTTGCTCTTTTTCAGAATTCCTCAAGATGATGGAGAACGTGCAGTAAAACACTCACGGACATTCCTCTTCCCCGTTACCCTCCTGCCAACCAACCAGTCCTCTCACACCCACTTATGCCCCTTACTGCCCTTATGTACTGGTCCATTACCTCCTCCCCCTTCATCTTGACTCAGCTAGTCCTCAACAGACAGATTGACACCCGGATGGGGCTATCCAACACTCTGGGGGCCATTTATTTTCTTGTGACAGAAATGTTCATACGGTTGCGTCAGTGACCCGCATGTTTAAAGACCCAAGGAGCCAGGTTGTGACAGCCCCACGGGAGAACGCTTAGTACATCGAGAGCGCACACCATCAAAAATTTCCCCAACATTGCTGGGCGTTTAGTCTAGACATAGACTAAATCGGCAGCTCGCTATCGCTGCTTAGACCAATGCCAAAGCCTCAATAATTTCATCGTCACTAATAAATGCTTGACAGTACAAAATAAATAAATAAAACATGCTCATGTTTAGTTGGTCTAATGTTTGATGGTCTGTATGGTTTTGTTTTGAGGAATATCAATAAACATTATATATTTTTTTTTCCTTTTCTCTCCAAAGGTTTCATTGATCTCTAGTGACATTCCCTACTAACTTTTGTGACATTCCCAATCCATCTTTCGTTTCTGGATACATGCGTGGTAATCCGGTTCTTGCCTGTAGGCCTAAGACTTCTACACTTGTGTTGTCATCATAAACCAGGTCTTAGTCTTTTTTTTTAGGGTTTTTTTTTTCAGTTCAAAGTGTTGTGAATAATCTCTTCTTTTCTTCACATTTGAAAAATGTCGTCCTACAGGTATTCCTACAGGCACAATAACCATTTGCACTACACAATATAGGCTAGACATAAAACTTAACTTTGGAGCAAGTTGAAAAATGCTCCCAAACTCACAATGTAATTGTATGGCAAGGATTGAAAGCCATCCATATCACTGTCAAATCTTACATTTTCCTCAGCATATCTATGCCATCCCTAAATATACTGAAGCTTGGGGTTTATGTATCAAACATGAATGCATAAAAGTGTCAGGAAGGTGTTGTACTCTAATCACTCAGCATTTTTAAAATGTAGACAGTTTTATTTTGGAGACCAAGAACTACATTTACCCTAGTGGGCACATCACATTCGGACTGCAACATCTACTGCTTGACCACTGTTGTGCATAGAAGACAATGACATATGATAGCATAATCATACTGCATTAGGCCTATAACTTGGAAGGGCAATGAAACTAATATGAAACATTGGCAATAAAAGGAAGACATTTTAATTTCTTAAAAAAAAAAAAAGTGTTGGAAGGACGTTATTGTGAACAACAGGCTTGGTATGACAAATACCAGTCGAGCACGGAAAACTATGAAAGGCTTCTATTTGGCCTAAATGCCTGCGTCTCGGTCAAGAGCTTCCATCACCTTGAAGCTGAGTGACTGGCTGTGTGTGGCGGTTTGTGGGACTGTCAAAATAGATTAACCCTTATCACCACCACTCGTTGGTAATTTGAGGACCACCAGTATCCCATTACGAGCCATAATTCGCTTCGTCAAAAGCTTTGCGAGCCCTCTTCAGCTCTTCGTTCATAGTGAGAAGATCCTTCACTCTGGCGAACTTTCTTGGATCCTTACGAATGAGAAAGACAATGTCTTCAACTTGGACACGGCCTTGACGACCGATAGACATGGCTTTGTGGGTCATTTCAGTGATGAATTCGATCACAAGGTCCTCGAGAATGTCCACCGATTCGGTATACGGATTCTGATCATCTCCAAATCCGTACATCATGCATCGGAGTTCTTTAGAAAACAGTCTCTTTCTTTTGCCGTGGCCTGATTCAACACCGTTGCCTGCATCGTCGAAATCTTCATCAAAATTAGGGTCATCCTCCTCTTCGGCCATTCTAGAAAGCGGAGTCTGTAGTTACGTTCTGATTTGCAAAACCAAATTGAACAGTTACTTCATTAAAATGTTCTTTATCGTTACAGATTAGAGAACTCGCCGCTGAAGCGTATCCCGCAGCACAAACAAGCGGCAGTCTGTTTCTACGTCACATCCTGAAGTACTTCTGTAGTGGGCTGGAGTGTTAGTGCGTCGCCGCCACCTACAGTATTGGAGTGCGGATATGGCAAGCCAGTGTTAGAAGGTAAGTAGCCCTTTTGTTGCGTGAAAATCCACCCAAAACGTATTGCTTTGTTTTAGTCGCTGTTGCAATGTAATTTATTCCACCACTGTCTTTTACAGTTGCATACCCTTGCCAACGTCACGACAGTCTTGTGTAAGTAAAAATGTCCCAGCCTGCAGCAGTTCATGTGACAACTAGGTAGCTAACACGTTAGCAGTCTCACACAACACGTCAGAGAAGTAGTACGGTCAGAGTGGTCCCTCGCAAATTTAGATTCGTTGTTCTTTTTTTAGTTACTATTATGGCATGCAGTCGCCATTGACTCAAAAATTAGGAGAATATTTTGATAAGTTTTGAATTTCCCCTGGGGATCAATAAAGTATCTATCTATCTATCTATCTATCTATCTAACATTGGATCACTTAGTCGGTTAGGCTGCATGATTTCCTCTACATTTGGTAAGTTAATTAACCTGGTTAGCAGCAGCTACTGTAAGGGAGGGGATTGGTGGTGGCGGTCGGTTCCTTAGAGATATGTTGGAGCTTGACACTTATATGCTTCGTGTGATGCTCTCTTTTCGTCTTTGTTGTTATACTGGCTAAGCATTGTTCAAAGTCAACTTTGTCAAGTTTTATGACGCAACCATGTCAGTACTGTCAACATTACCACTAACTTTCGAACTTTACTTTATCAGTCGTTAAAGTGTTGCCTAGCTATCTATATAATTCACAAATCACATATAGACGAGCATGGTTAGTTTCTACAGCCATATTTAATTTATATAGAATGGTCGGCTCTGTTAGGCAGTTGTGCACAAACATGTCTCAACTCACACAGAACTAGTAGCGCGTGGTTGTACAACGCTGAACATGATGAGACTACCTTATCAACACAGTTATCGCCCAATACAAAACACTGCCTGTCTTTGTTGACGTGGCTGTCCTTTCCCCAGGTGTGATCACTGTAAAGGACTCAAGGACTGGGAGCCATGATACACATTGAGTGAAGCCCTCCTCCAAGAGAGGGCTGACAGGAGGGCCGTTATGGCGTTCCCCGTACAATTCCTATGCCGTGCGCTTCGCACCGTAGGATTGGTGCTTTTTTATTATGTCTTCTCTATTGGAATCACGTTCTATAACAAATGGCTCATGAAGGTAAGGCTTTGCATATTTATGCGTCTTGCTAAGGTACAAGCTATCTACATCTAGAATAGAGGAACACTTGCACATGACTCAAACTATAACTTTAATTTGTCCATCACTGGTATGTAGTGCTCTCCCCTTAAACTTGCTATTCATGTTTCCCAGGGCTTCCATTTTCCTCTCTTCATGACCCTAGTCCACTTGACCATAATATTTTGTCTCTCTGCCTTGACTCGTTCTGCCATGCAATGTTGGACGGGTAAACCAAGGGTTATGCTTAACTGGTCAGACTACGTCTACAAAGTGGCACCTACTGGTAAGACAGCCTTTTACTAATTCAGATGCTCCTCAGTTCCAAAAGTTGTTGAGCACAAAACAAAAGACACAGGAACCATAGCAACAGGGTCGCTGAATATGTCTTTTTCAGTGCCACAGTGCATGTTTTATCATTCTGTAGGGCTGCATTGAGCCCAAAGTCCAGACTGGCTTGAAAGGCCTTATCTGTGATTGCTTTAGTTTTCCACAAAGTGAAGGCTAGACCATGAACCAAGATATATACCTGTATGAAATGTTTGTAGGTGTAATCAGTTCCAGCACTTTAAGTGTATACATTTGGAAAGTTTATTAAGACAGATAAAAAGCTGCTCTATCTAAACATAGTTTATTCTGCCATCATGTTAATTTGAGTGATTAAAGATTAAATATAATAATACATCCTCTGTAATGTATGCACACTGCGCAAAACGCATGCTAAAATGGTCTCCTCAAGTGGTGCTGCTTCTACATGTCAATGTTTTTTTCTTGTATAAATGATAACCTCACATGATGGCAACATAATTGCTAAAATAGTACGACTCATAAGATTTGTGATGGTCATGACAGGGTGAAATTCGTTGTATGGTGTAAGCATTTGGCAACCATGTACCGGTACTGTTACTTACTCTCTGCTGTTCTTTTCTGCTGTAGCTCTGGCAACTGTGCTGGACATTGGGTTATCTAACTGGAGCTTTCTCTTCATTACCATCAGTTTGTAAGTAAGTGTGTGTGTGTTGTGTGTGTGTGTGTGTGTGTGTTGTGTGTGTGTGTGTTGTGTGTGTTGTGTGTGTGTGTGTGTGTTCTAAGGTGGAGAGTGCATGAAGGATAGAAAGTATTTACGAGTCAAATTCCAGAGAAATTAAAAAATAGATATGTTTTTTACAAGGCATCTGAACATACCTGTATTTTGCATCTTAGTTCACTGAACAAGCTAGGTCTGATGTGTCTTGTTTTGTGTTGCAATGTTCCACAGGTACACAATGACCAAGTCTTCCGCTGTCCTCTTCATCTTGCTGTTCTCGCTTCTCTTCAAACTTGAGGAGCCGGTAAGATATGTCATCACTGTGTCTACTAAATGTGTTTAAGGAAACTCATATAGCCAGCAGGTGATATTACATCTGATTAATGAACTTGTATTTGGGCAGAGAGTTTATGACAGAGTTGCTGTGCTAAACTTGTCGTGTTTTGATTAAATTACATTTAATTAATTTATGCTGGTTAAAAACAGGGATGCTGGTCTTCCTAATGGGACAAAAATTAAAGGATAGAAAAAGTGTTAATGTGTCTCCTACTCTAATTTCAAATGTCATAAGGTTCATTTCTGTTATGTGCTGCTGTTTGGAGTTATATATGTTGTATTTGGAGATTATCAGCTGTTGTAGTTGTATATGTTTGTATATGGATGGTTTTGTTCTGTTACAGCCTAAAATGTGTGAAGGCAATATTGCCTGAAGGCACTGCATCAAAGTGTGTGTGTGTGTATGTGTGTATGTTTGTGTGTTTGTGTTAGTAGAAATGATCAGAAATTATCTGATTTATCAAATAAATGAATGTTTTTGATGAATGTCTTTTTTTTTATTTTGTAACTACCCTGTTTGTCAGAATCCATTCCTCATTGTGGTGGTCCTGCTCATTTCGGGGGGTCTGTTCATGTTCACGTACGAGTCGACCCAGTTTAACCTGGAAGGGTTCATCATGGTCCTCCTCGCCTCCTTCATTGGTGGCATCCGTTGGACCCTCACACAGGTCCTCATGCAGAAAGCAGAACTGGGTGAGTAACCGGGTTCCACACTTGAGAAGATGTTGTGTTCCCTGTGCCAGAACGTGGTTGGAGTGTGGTGTGATGTAGGCGCGGCAGGGTAATATTTTGTCCCACAAGGAACAGAGAATAGTTCATTCCAGTTTTACCAGATCTTTAACCATTATTTCCTGTTACGCCAGTCCAAACTGTAACATTGTGACATTGTTGTTACAGTGATGTGCATTGGTGCCATTTCCCTCTGTCAGCATGGTTAACATGCTGGTTCTGTTGACCATGTTGACAGATGGTTCAGATGTTGACCATCTGTCAACATGGTCAACTTGGTGTTGTTGTCCTGAAAACACAACACTTCTGCTGCTCTTACATAACTTGCACCACTATGCCACTTTCTTTATTACTTAGGTCAAACAGAACTACCCAAGCCTTTTATTGGCCTGACTTTGCACTAGTATTTTATTGACTGTCCATGCACAATTTCAACCAAATTTTGCTGCTCTTATTTTTTCATTATTATATGTGCCCTCTTATTTACTTATTTACTTACTTTTTTGTTTACTTGAATGTTATGTTTGTCTGTGGACTTAAATTGGTAAAATGTCTTGTCTTCACCGTGGGATAGTGAGAAACGTAATTTCGATCTCTTTGTATGTCTGGAACATGTGAAGAAATTGACAATAAAGCTGACTTTGACTTTGACTTTGACTTTGACTTTAACATTGCTCTTTTGTTGACAGGTTGTTGTTGTTGTTATTATTATTATTATTATTATTATTATTATTATTAACATTGCTTTTCTGTTGACAGGTCTTCAAAATCCAATTGACACCATGTTCCACCTACAGCCTCTCATGTTCCTGGGGCTCTTCCCACTCTTCCTGTACAATGAAGGTTGGCTCTGGGTCCTATTTTTACTCTGTTAAAATCTGTATGTTTGCAAATGATCTTTTTTTATGTAATAGGGTTGACATGTATCGGCTTCTACACACAGTTGCGTGCGTTGCAGTGCTGGAGACGCATCCCATTCACTTTACATGGGCTCACGTCATCTGTTTCCGAACTGAATTGTGTGTCCGTTGCGTCGCGTTTCTCCCATCGCTCGTTATACCCGGTATACTTCAAGTCATTTGCATAGCTACTGTCGGGAACACCCACTGGCATGCTTTGACGGAACGCAACTGTGTGTAGAAGCCGTATGTGTCACCACAGATATTCACATACAGGTATATTTAAACTTTATTCATCTTACTTACATTAAGACGCCATAATTGAAGTGATTACCTGCAGACCTGAAACCATATTGATCACACATCGTTGTCATTTATTGTTTATCATTCTCTGCCCTGTGGCTGAAAAAAAATCAGCTGAGTTTTTGCCTGCTTTTAGGGTTGAGTCTGTGCACCTCGGAGAAGCTGTTCCGTGTGAATGAGCTGGCCCCTCTGTTGTACTCTCTGTCGACCCTGGCAGTGGGAGGCTCATTGGCCTTTGGGCTGGGCTTCTCCGAGTTCCTGCTGGTCTCGCGAACGTCTAGCCTCACTCTCTCCATTGCTGGGATATTCAAGGTGGGTCTGGGAGCCTTTTTACGTGTGGTCTTTATAGTATAGTAGTAGGCTATTCCCTAGGCTAGGCCTATGTTAGCCTATTGCACAGTTCAGGACAAGGGAGTTACCCAAGCAAGTTAACCCCAAATTAACACCACAATTGATGTTGGGGGTGTGGACCAGCTTTTACTCAGCACAAAACTCCCAGAAATCTTTGTGGCTGGATACATCAGTTTGTATCACCTAATTAAAAGCTGTCAGGCATCCAATAGATAGATCAGAGCATCAGCACCCAGCTCTTACTCTCCCTCTTATCTCTCTCTCTATCTATCTTTCTTTCTTTCTTTCTTTCTTTCTTTCTCTTTTTCTCTCTTTCTCTCTTCTTTCTCTCTCTCCACTATTTAGGAAGTGAGCACCTTGTTGCTGGCAGAGGTGTTCATGGGAGACAGAATGAGTCTGCTTAACTGGCTGGGCTTCTTTGTCTGTCTGTCAGGCATCTCTCTGCATGTTGGCCTTAAGACTTACTACAAAGGTAGGATGATCTTGATCTTGTATACGCCATGCGATTTTACAACAGGAAATGCTCACTAAAAAAGAACCCTGTTCAGAGAAAATAAGAATCATGTTTGCTGCTAGAAATGTTTGAACATATTTATGTACAATTTTTTTTCTGTACAAAAATTAGTACCGTATTTTCCGGACTATAAGTCGCACCAGTCAAAAAATGTGTCATGAAGAGGGAAAAAAAAAAAAAAAAAATATATATATATATATATGTATGTTGCACCTCAGTCTCAGGACCAGCCAGCAACTATGAAAAAAAGTGCGACTTATAGTCCGGAAAATACGGTAATTATTTTCTGTACTTATGTAAAGATGTCTATATGTCTATATTTTTAAGCTAAGGCACACTCTGTGAGGCAGCTGCCCTGTAAAGAAGGCCCTGAGATCGAGCTTCCTCTCCTACACCGGGAGGAGGAAGAGGATGTGTACGACGAAGATGAAGAGCAGGAGATCCTGCACTGAGCGCGAGTGAACACTGCTCAGTTTGTCGTTCGGTCTGCTTGCGCTTGAGCCCCACATAAAGATCTCCACAATGGAGGAGGATATTATGCGGGATCTTTCTCATCCCAAGAATGGTCACATTGACCACAGAGACTGTAAAACAGTACTGTACCTCAGCAAAGATGGTGCATTCTGTTAACTATGGACCTACTAGTATCTTCCCATGTCAGACATGATTTCTTAAAAATGGATTAAAGATGCACATGGGGAGCCTTACCACATTACTGAGATGACCAACTGACATGACAGTTGTTTGCCAATGGATGGGAGGGGAGTTGGGGTCAGTTACTACACTCCCGTGAAGTGTCAGAACCATTTTTTTGTGGCCTTTACGAATAGTTTACTAGAATAATCAGATTCTGTTCTGTTCTGTTTAGATGGAACACATGTTAGTTGATGAACAGCTGTGATTATTTGCTAAAGCTATGTCCAAACCATTAACTTAATTAATGAATTACACCTCGTTCACACAATTGTTTACATTTGTTGTTTGTGGATTTTATAAATGGGCTGTTTGCATTCGCTGCGTGATCCATACCACAGTCTCTACAGCACACCACCCTTGTCTTCCTGGCTCTGTGTCTCTTTGGGTATAAAGCACATCACTGACATGATTCTTGCTCCTCGCAATTAGATTCCACAAATCGGAAGAGAGAGGAGGTCTTGTACCTTTCCCTGCGGAGTGACGGCCGTGACGATTTCCGTTTAAAGGAGGTTTACTTTCATGCGGCAAGCATAGAAGAGCAATATAGAGAGCGAGGCAGCAGTTATAGATGGAGGAGATTATTAATTATACTAATATAGATTATAATTTGACTTGAGTTTGTGTAGGAAAATGAATCAACATGCGTACAGGGGTTGATTCATAAAGCAGCCGCAGGGACAAAGACACCCCAGAAGAGAAAGCAAGATGCCAAATTAACAACGCCAAGTTATTTTCAAAGCTGCTCTCATTTTTACTTATTGCAAATAGATAGATAGATACTTTATTGATCCCCAGGGGAAATTCAAGGTCTCAGCAGCAGCATACATACAACACAAACACATTCTTTAACATTAACAATTTTAAATGATGATGCAAACCCATCAGCCAATGCTGTTTACTTAGTCTGAGTGAAGAGAAAATATATTTGTTGAGTGTCCCTGCAGTCTGCTAAACTGGCACAGATGATGGTACTTTTTTTAGACTATGCATTTTATAAACAAGAGGGACTTACAGCTAGCTGGGAATGTTTTAAAAATTTGGCTCATATTTCAAGTTTTACTAAATATATTTGTTGTTTAAAAGAAGGGACTCTGCATTAAGTAGCTGATAACAAAAAAGATGATGACAGATTGGTTGCTAGGTGTGTAGCCTACACTGCTGTGTCACTAAGGGCCTTGAGTTTGATGTGATAAGCTACTGTGTTTTATGAGCTTACGGAAAAAAACACAAAAACAGGCTGTTCAAAAATAAAAACCTGTAGACACATTTCAAATATGCTATATCAAGTACATCGCATTGGTTTCTCGTAGTTTCTTCGCATGTCGTCATTCATTTGTAACATTTATGACTCCAGGAGTTTTTTTGGAAAGGTCATCATTACTGTACCGTTGTCCTGGTGAGTGCACTGCCTGCTGCTCACTGTGGGAGCGCAGTAGAGGCTAGCCTACTGCCCCCACCATTCTTTCAAAATTTTAACTGACAAAATTTTAGGCCTACATATTTTGAGAGTCATTTCACATAAATGACATAAGACCAGAATCAAGTGAAAAGATCATGCAGTTTCGGGAATGTCTGCAAAAAGGAATCAAAATGGCATGTCGCTCGCGCCGGGCGTTTGCTTTGTCTTTCGGAGACAAGTCACAACAGAGGGAGAAATTATTTCCCAGGAGAATTTATACCCTTCCCAAAAGTTACCCCGCCCATGTTCTTGTTGGAAACCCTGAAGACCCATATCAAATTTCACACCTAGTTCCTCTAGAGACAACGGTTGATAAGGGATCGACA
Source organism: Alosa sapidissima (assembly GCF_018492685.1). Classification (NCBI taxonomy): domain Eukaryota; kingdom Metazoa; phylum Chordata; class Actinopteri; order Clupeiformes; family Clupeidae; genus Alosa; species Alosa sapidissima. The sequence goes on from NC_055963.1 coordinate 10,264,506, forward strand.
GACACAAGAAGGTTGAACGCCTGTTGACACCCAGGTCTTTGGAATGCTCGGGACTTGGCCCGCACCGTCGGAATAAACTGCACGAGGAGACGTACGGCCTCAGGTAAATTCCCATTTGACTCATGGTGAATAAGGACCCATTCACAACGTACGCTAACTTTGAGGGCTGTGTGACAACATGTTGCGTACAACATCTGTTGTGGTAATGCGCCCACTGAGTTTTCATTGCAAGTGTAAAGATATAGCCTACTGTGTTCATGGATAGTCATGGTGATTGCATCTAGCCTGCATTGAATTAGGTTTATCAGCTTATGTATATGAAGATATGTAACAGCATGGTGAACCGCAAATACACAAATCCAGCTTTTTCTGGCCATTAGATCATCATGATAACTTTTACGCTCAGTACAACACTACACAATGTTAATTCTGCAGTGTCTCGTTGTAGGCAGATATTAGACCTACCTGCTGTTTATCTAAAGGGCCTATGCCTTAAACTCGTCTCCTGTCATTTTGAAACAAAGCTGTGGTCTAGTCTAGTAATCAACAGAAAAAGAACGGATTAAAAAAAAAGAAGAATGGATTTGGCGTGACATTTATTCTGTGTGCGTAAGAGCGTGTGATTCATGCTGATAGCGTGAGTGGCACGCCAAGTAAGTGAGAGTGTGTCGTTGTAGGCAGAGGCAGATATTAGACAATATACCTGATGTTGGTCTAAAGATGTGTTCCGTGTGCGTGAGATTGATGCTGACAGCGTGAGTGTCACGCCAGATGCGTGAGAGTTGGCAACCCTGGTCTCAGTCTGGTTGCTTTCATCTTCTAGACGTTAGTCTTTTCCAAGGGCGTAGGTTTGGTCTCAGCTTTGGTGGGGACACATCCCCAACTCCTGTTGTCACAATACCAACATTAGTGTTTCAATACCAATACTAAGTGAAGAATCTCAATTTCGATACTTTTGCGATTTTTTAAAACTTGATTTGGTTTGTGTGATTTGTGAGATCATTCACATCAGTGGCAATCATAGAATTTGATTGACCCTCCACACACACACACACACACACACACACAAACACAGACATACATAGAAAGTGATGGTTGTCATCAGTGTTGGGCAAGTTACTTCAAAATCGTATTATGTATTACTACTCATTACTGTACTTTCAAAGTAATTTGTTACATTATAATATGTATCTGAATTGTAAGGCATTACACTACTATTGTATTACTTTTGAGTTACTTTCACCAAAATATCTAGAAATATGAATTTGGAATTCTAAATGCAGTTTATTATGCTCAATGCAGCTCATTGTACTTCTAATGGAGGGTGATGTGGTATAACATAATGACTGAGCTAGGCTTAAGGCTAACAACAGTAGAATGCAATAGGCACAGTGATGGCTCATGATGCAATACAAGGAACAATCATAGCCAGAATTATGTTAAAAGCAGACCAAAGGTCAAAGCCTGGTCAATTGTGATAGAAATGCTGTAACTTAGGCTTAGGCCTACTCATTAAAATTAACAGAGAGCCCACTACCTGTATATTGCAACCCAAAACTTAGACATGTCAAGATTTCTGAAACATGTAATATGTATTTCAAATACAAAATAGTATTTTGTAATTTTTATTTTATTGGGTTGAAGGAAATGGCTCTGTATTTTGTATCAAAATACTTTATTGGTGTGTATTTTTGTATTTTAAAAATACTATGTGAAAAACACTAAAAAAAGTAGATACTACTTGATGAATAATTGGTAATTAGGCAACAATGGTTAATGTTTATCGCAATCAGCTAATGTGAGAACAGCTGTGTTCAACGACATTCACAGCTTTTCAGTGACGGCCTTTTGCTGAAGCATCAGCTCTGGTCTGAAGTATAAGTATAAATACTCTTTTGATCTCTGAATTTGGTCTCTGCATTTATCCCAATCTGTGAATTAGTGAAACACACTCAGCACACTACACAGTGAACACACAGTGAGGTACCCACTAATCACGGCGCAGTGAGCTGCCTGCAACAACAGCGGCGCTCAGGGAGCAGTGAGGGGTTAGGTGCCTTGCTCAAGGGCACTTCAGCCGTGCCTACTGATCGGGGTATGAACCGGCAACCCTCCGGTCACAAGTCCGAAGCGCTAACCAGTAGGCCACGGCTGCCCTGAAGCACTGGTGTGAAGTCGTACGCAAGTAAAGATGAGCAAGGTTACCTGTGCAAGTTCACATAAGGACACCGGCAAAGGCAACAATGTCCTTTTATATCCAAGCCAATTAACAGAAAAAATGTCAGATATCTCAATGAACCACAATGACATCAATAGATGGTAAGGTGTTGAGTGTGTTTGAATTCCCTTCCTTGTAGCATCCTTTTCTGCATTGCACAGTGGGGAGAAGTTCACCTTGTTTAATTAAATAACAATTATATTTCCTTATTAGCTGCATACTTGAGGTTGGAGATATTAAGGCAAGTCAAGTTTCTCACATACTGGAAGTTCAAGATATACAGCCTTATGATTTTCTTATTCAGTTCTACACTGGACTTGAATTACGAAATTCGGCACAGATACACAATTATGATTTTGGCCTATTGATTATAATGTGGTTAATTGTAAGTATAAGTATATTTTAATCTCTGCATTTAAGAAAATATAATCTCTGCATTTATCCCAATCCGTGAACCAATCCGTGAATTAGTGAAGCACACAGTGAGGTGAAGCACACACTAATCCCGGCGCAGTGAGCTGCCTGCAACAACAGCAGCCCTCGGGTAGCAATGAGGGGTCGGGGTTCGAATCGGCAACCCTCCGGTTACAAGTCCGAAGCGCTAACCAGTAGGCCACGGCTGCCGAATTGAAAGCTCTGTCAGTCAAATTCAATATCAAAATGTTTTACTTTGGCCTTTTATGGGGTATGTATTGGCAGACAGCCCTGGTAACTTACCACTGCAAAGTAGCCTGTGCATTGGCATTCTCCATGCGTGTAGCCTGCGTGTCAGATAACCCTGACGTTTGTTGTATTGTCGTGCTGGTTGTCGGAATGATCAGCAGTACAAATAAGTTCGCTAAAATATTGGTGGGGACAATTTTGTCATCTTAAAATTTTGATTAGGACTAGTCCTTAGCGTCCCACCCTAAATCTACGCCCATGGTCTTTTCTCTATTACTTTAAATCAGAAGGAAATAGTAGGTCTGAAGCTTATGATGTCAGAACTTAAGTTATGTGATTTCGCATTGCAGCCATTAATCATTGTGACACTCCATACACTCTTGAAACTTTGTGGTTCACCTCTTGTTGGTTATTCTCTGACTCACCCACACATTCAGACATAAAACAGCTGTTAAATAATGTTTGTCTTGTAATTAGTTAAAGTGGCGTTCCTAATGACAACTCTTTGGAAGGGAAGCTCCTTTTGACTCTTGCACAAATGTATGCTCCATGAGGCAAATTATGTGTCCACGCTGTAATTACATTTGTGTGGCTACATTAAAAAACCACCTGTGCTTCAGATCATGTGCACTCACCCACAGGTTCCCTTGGGAAAACAGGTTGTTTCATAGGACAGCAAGTGCTGGTCTCAATGGGACCACAAAATACTGTGCAGTGTCATGATGTATTTGTTGATACTATTGAGTTTTGGTCCACACACCTCTGTAGCCTACTCACCTCCAGCCACAGTGATGTCTTAGACCAAATTCTGAATAGGGAAAGGCATTTTATAATGTTCTGTGTGTGCCTATCATGCCTGATAGTAAGTTGCAGGTGCCCCTGTCATTCATATTTAATCCGTAACAGTTTACAGTATGTCTGACTTACCTGACCCTTATAGTATGTTTCTGTGGTGGACCTGATTAAACACCTTTTTATACAACAAGTCTTTAACATATATGCTCCATTTGCTGCCGTTCAATAACCCTTGAAAGGTGTCTTTACAACCCTCAGATTAAGTCTACTTTGGCTGCAGTGTGCTTGAAGTGTCAATTCATTTTTACAGGTTTATATGATCTTCAGTGTACCATCATGTGCAGACATCTGTCATCTGTGTCATGGCTTCCGCTGCCTATACTTGGAACAGTTCTTATGCTGATCACCGGAGTTAGCTCTCAAGGTAACATTACGATGTCTGTCAGCACTGCCTCATGCTTCCATACTGCACTGCACTCTGTTAACAGATGGCTCATCTCTGTATTGAAGACCACTCTACTACATCATAGAAGACCATGTATTAGAATAATTAGATGGTTTGTCTTTCTTTATACTGGAAACCCTAACCCTAGATGGCCAGTCACTCTCTCATACACACACACACACACACACACACACACACACACACACACACACACACACACACACACACACACACACACACACACACATCTGGCTTTGGTCCTGTGGACCATGATCCTTTCATGGAATTAATTACACCCAGACACTCATAGAGCATCTCTAAATGTTATTGTTATCTTTGAGTACTTGCCAGAGCAAGCATTAGCACATCAGCTTTATCAGAGTTTGGATGGACAGAGCTCCAAGATTATGTGGCAGACAACAATAACAACAATCATTGCTAATCTGTCCTGTAGCATGTACACACACCCAAACACACATTTTTGAAACCCAAACGTTTCTCATGTAAAAACAATGAAGATATGCAAGACACTCGTGTTTAATTATGCGTGACAGACACAGTTAACAGTTATTGCATGATTTATGCTCTGTTAAACAGTAATATTATTCCTGAAGGGCTTCAATTACTGGAGACCTTAGATGAGCGTTTTTGGAATGCCCATTTACTATATGTTAGATTCTCTACTACGCCACAATGCTCTTTAATTGTGGTGAGAGCCTCAGGGTTTTAGCTCTCTAATTGTCAGGCATTGTTGTTGTTTGCGGGTGTGCGGAAGCCAGCGAAGTTCAGATTGCCTCTGATCCTCTGCCACTATTCCAGAGGCTGGGGTTCTTCAAAGTTGCCATGGACACAGCATTAACCCTCAACTGTACCCCCTCCCCACCACAACTACAGACAGACAGACACACACACACACACACACACACACACACACAAAAACATACATACAGGCACACAAACTCCCGCCTCCCCTCCTCACCCCACCCAAACACACACAGACTGTCTAAATGAGGATAGGACTTGAAAGACTACACTTGAGTCAAGACAAAGATGCCTTCACTCTCTGCCGGCAGACAACATCCTGCTCCCTTGTCCTCCCCCTCGCTCTCACCCTCCGCCTGTTACCCTCCCCCTCTTACCCCGCCTGGGCCCTGACGTCACCCCACAGGCGGTGTCTTAAATCTAACGCTCCTGTCACTATAACCCCCCAAACCCCACGGCCGCCCCACTTCAGGGCCCCCCTCGAAAACGGATGTCCTGTGCCCGTGACTCTGCCCCCTCGTAACCCCGGGCGACAGCATAAGGCCCGCTTTGAGCCACGCGCGACAGCTGGAGAGAAGAGGGGGCCGCGGTACAGGCGAGGCATGAAAAGGCAGATTGTTGGGGAATGCCATGTGGAACTTATGCAGATGGGCCACAGACAAGGGAAGGGTTGAGCGAGAGAATGGAGAGGCGAGGGATGAGAGGGCAGGAGGGGGGGGGGGGGTGGCAAAACCAGAGACTTGAGATGTTTTACAACTTCTGGAAGGATGGTGGAGAGGAGGGGGTGGCAGAAGGGCTTTGAGATATTCTTGGTGGATGGCTTTGATGTCCAAGACCCCCGAAGCCTCCACTTGGCCCCATCACACTGACCTCGCTTTCTATGGATCTCCCTGTCAGTTATTATCATCTGCCACAAGTCCCAGGGTACAGACACACAACCCATTTATTCTTGCCATCAGAGCTCCTGTTTTGCTGGCCTAGTTTAACTCCTGTCTACTGTATCTTAACTGATGTATGTGTTGACCACAGACTAATGTGATTCCAAGTTAAATTAGTGTAATCCAAGTAAAGAGTGTAAAAAAATTCTCACATTAGCTCCTATTTTGTGTGATTTTTGTGTCATAAGCATACATGCATATGAAAGTATGTGTAAGTGGTGTTTGCCTTTCTTGTCTTCAGTGCTCCGCATATAGCCGCTGAGTGAGTGCAGTCCCTTATGTTCAACTGACAAGCACTCAATTAACAATGGATTTCGTTAAGTGACGCCGACAAAAATAGACCCGAATCGATGCGGTGGCGGCAGCAGCGTTCGATGCTGGTGTGCGGTGTTGTATTGAAAACAATGGAATCTAATGTAATCAAGTTTTTAAAAGCGGAATGCGGCGCACTCATGTCAGTGCCTATGTGCGGAGCACTTTCATGTGCTGTAGCTGTAATGTGATGTTATCGATGTCTCAGTTGATGCTAGACAGAGCTTCCTCCTAATGCTCCTCTCTATCAAAGCATTCTCTTGTTAATCAGGGCCGCATGGAGCTCATTACAGTAGTGATTTGTTGGCAAGTGGTATCTAACAACCTCAAATCCATCAATCTCCAATCTCTGTGGGAAACCACAACCACAATCACAAAGACATCCAGATTCAATGACTTGGATCCCACAATGTAAGCAGCGTGTTTGTGTGTGTGTGTGTGTGTGTGTGTGTGTGTGTGTGTGTGTGTGTGTGTCCCACAGGCCGGCTAAAACTAACTGTGCTGTCTGAGGATCGACTGCAGATGAAGTGGAAAGAAGCGGACGGACCAGTTCAGGGCTACAAGGTCCGAGTGCGTCCGATTTCGGGTAAGACATACTCACATAACCCTCAGCCCTCGAGCCTAGCCATGCACCTGAGAACCCCAGATGCAGGTCTTCATGAAGAATGTCCGCATGATGAAAAAATATTGACCACTAAACTGTCTCTATACCTGGTTTTGGTGGGTCAGTTGTTGATTGACAGCCTGTTGCAAATGTCAACACCTCCGTGATCAGTCAGTTATGGGGGTCGGTAGGTCATCCGTGGAATGTTTATGACCCAGCAGATAGAATCAGTGGCTAAGCTACGTCTGCTACATCTTCCCATGACTCTTGGCCTGACCCTCACGCCTTTTTACTGGTTGAGGGGGGAGGGCAGGCTGTGCACGGACTTCGAACCTTCTAACCTGATGAGAGCAGTGGTTCTCCACCTGAGGGTCAGGAACCCCATTGGGGGTCACAAGATAATATTTGGGGTCGCCAGAGTGTGTAAAAATAACATATTTTAATTTACATTAAGCCATCACTTTTCATCCATTTTGTCTAATTTCCATTACCATTTCTAACACAAATGCATAGAAGCAGCGTTGTTGTTCAGGCAGTTTTGCTTTGTTTAAGTGTCAGTAAACTGGCAAAAGGAAATTCAGCCTTTGTAGGCTTTGTGGTCCATTAGCAGTGCATTGTTGTTTATGGTCAGGAATTGCTGTTATGAACATAACGGTGTCCTAGGTATTTGTAACATATGTGATTGTAAACCACCACCATCCACCACGTATGGATATGGGTTTTCAGAAAAAGTAGACTTATTCCAACTCAAAGACTCCAATCTAAATCGAATCTAGAAGTACAGCAGTAAAGCTAAAATGGAAATTGTTATTCTGTCTGTGGACAAAAAAGTGCAGGGAGTTTGCAGGGTGGGGTTGGGGGTCGCGAACACCAACCTGATTATTCTGGGGGGTCATGACTCATAAAATGTTGAGAACAATTGGATCATTCCAATTGGAATTGGAGGATTCCAGCATTCATGCTGATTCAGTTTGTGTATGTGTAATTCTCTTGGAGGTGAGGGAGGTTATGACCATTGTTAAATTTTAGGGATTCATCAATTGTGAAATTCTGGGCCAATTCAGATACCGGTGTTAATAGTAACTTGCCCAATAACCGATACCAATATGCTTTTGTTTGTTTGTTTGTTTGTTTGTTTGTTTGCTTTGTTTTGTTTTGTTTTGTTTACCATTTAGTATCAAGAAAACAGTCTTTCAGTCTTTCATAGCACTATCTCTGAATAGTTTGCACATTCTATTTAGCCTGTCCAGAATTGATTGGACATAGCAGATGAACTTCACCAACTGCCATCGGTAGATGTCATATTCTTTGCTGATAGGGTGATTGATACCAGTCAACTAGGCAAATATCAGCCAATCCTGATGACAGGCTGATATATAAGTATAAGTATATATACTTTTTTGATCCCGTGAGGGAAATTTGGTCTCTGCATTTAACCCAATCGGTGAATTAGTAAAAACCCACTCAGCACACAGTGAGGTGAAGCACACACTAGTCCCGGCGCAGTGAGCTGCCTGCTTCAACGGCGGCGCTCGGGGAGCAGTGAGGGGTTAGGTGCCTTGCTCAAGGACACTTCAGCCGCGGCCCACTGGTCGGGGCTTGAACCGGCAACCCTCCGGTTACAAGTCCAGAGTGCTAACCAGTGGGCCACGGCTGCCCCCCCATATGTGCAGTCGTAGTGCCCTTTCTAATCACCCAGAAAGCCATTTCTACAGGAGGGTTGGCCTGATTTGCTGCTTTGCCATATCCTCTCATGACCCAAACAAAAATTCCTGAAGACCTGAGATTAGCAGGAAGTGACTCTGTAGATGGTGGTAAATATATGCGGAACTGTCTGCCAATGAAGTGCACCTTTGCACATTGTTTTCACAAGTGTGAAGTTAACTAATTAGGCATGGGTCAATGGCAGATGGTGGGGGTTATACTGTAGATTATGGTGTGAGTCACAAATCAGTAATTTCTCTTTGAACTTGTGGATATAACTTTTGAACTATGGTAAATAAATCAACGACATGTCACCCCACTGCAATCATCTGCAACCACCTGTGCCTACAAGCTGCACCATACAGGGATAGAAACATGAGTAGTGGAATAGCAAAAGCTGGATAGATGAGTTATGCTGCTGTGGTGCATTCTTTTCGCATGGTGTCAGACGCTTGTCTGCGGGCGGGCGAGGGGAGCTCAAAGGTGTTACAGACTGACAATAATAGAATGTGGTAGAGACGAGATAGGCATCCAGCCAGCGTGCCTCCGCCCTCCCCCTCTCAACCTCATACTCTATACTGTCATCTCCTTTATTCACATCCTCTTATTATCCTCACTCCCCCTCTTTCTCTCCCTCTCTCTCTCTCTCTTTCTCTCTCTGTCTGTCTCTCTCTCTTTCTTTTGGTCTCTCTCTCGCTCTCTCTCTCTCACTGTCTCGCCTTCTCTCCTTCTCTGTTGTTTTCCATCCTGCCTGCCCTTTTCTCTTCCTCTTTTCTATTTCTCCTCTCTTCTTTTCTCTTCACAGTCTTTCTACTCCTCTCTGTCCAGTTCCCTCTCTCTTTTCTCTTCTCCCATTTCTCCCTTCTTCTCTCTTCGCCTCATCCTTGCACAATCTCCCCTCTTGTCTCTTATCTCCTTCTCATCTCATCTCTCTCTCTCGCTCTTTTTGCTCAGTCCATACAGGCCTGTTGGGAAACCACACGGAAAA
>NC_055963.1:10278934-10286434 GCF_018492685.1 Alosa sapidissima
CAAGAATCGCTCCAGGACTGACGACAAAGGTGGAGATCAGGGAACAGGTCGGGTCGACCAGCAGAGGAGAGCAGCAGTAGCAGAGACAAACCTCGCAAGGTGCCCTCGCCACCAGTAACAGGTAACCTCCCTGACCCCCCCCCCCCCCCCCCCCCCCATTTCCTAGTCTGCCCTTTCAAATGGAGTAAAGTAATGGTGCCAGGTGTTTAGACATGGGCGAAAAAACAGAACAGAACAGACTTCTGGATGGTTCAACTCAACAGGGAGGCTGGATGGGACTTTTTGCTGTGTGCTGAAGGGCATAGTGACTGTTGCTGTAGGGACGGTAATGATTGGTCTCTGTGTAGTTCTTCTGGTGTAGATAAGTACAGATCATAATAAGTATTTTTGTTTGAAGTGGGGGAAGTGTGTGTGTGTGTGTGTGTGTGTGCGCGTGTGCGTGCGTGTGTGTGTATGGTAGTGGTGCATTCATAGGCAGTGTAATCACAGAGTCACAGAAATAACTCTAAAATGGGCCCCCTCTATGCCTTAAGGGAATAACACTCTGTCTCTCTCTTCTCCTCCCACACACACACACACACACACACACACACACACATACATACACACACACACACACACACACACATACATACACACACACACATACATACACACACACACACACACACACACACTTTCTCCCTTTTCTTTTCCCCTCAGCTCAACAGCATGTACACAATCAACTAGAACAGTGGTCTCCAACACGGTGCCCGCGTGTCTAAAAATAGGCAACAAGTCTCCTGCAGATCACGCTCTAAAAACACGCTCCATTGTTTTTAATAGATATTTAAGTCTAGACCAGAACAATTTTACCATTTGTAGCTGTGTTAAAGTTTAGCCTTTGATTCCGAATCCGTTTCCCATTCAATCTTTAAACAACAACGGAAGCGGAGTGCATACACACTGCTTGCACGCATAGACAAAGGGGGGGGGGAATCTTGCTCGTCTGGTGTAGCCAATGGAAGCATATTTTTGCAAAAGTTCTGTGGCCATTCCATTTTCGTCAAATATGGTTCTTGCATGATGGTTCAAGGACTGAAAAACAGTTGCTTTAGCTCACAGGCCTTTTCTCCTCTGTAGGCTACTGGCGTAGCAAGCACTGAATTTGGTGGCATGCATGACTGTGCAGGACTGTGCATTACCTGGTAAAAAAAAAAAACATTTTTTGTCAGATCATGGAGAGATTTCAGGTGTGCAATAACTATAAAAGTTGTCTTTATAAGTTAGGGTGGTGTGGGCGATTACGATTGATGTTAAAACCGATTGTCCACTGGAATCAGAACTTAAAGGAACCAGATGTAAGAAATGTATTTCAATTAATCATAAAATGGCCCTGATACGTCACTAGACATTAAGAAATCATGTTAATTTCAAATACTTATATTACTGACAACAGTAGTCCGGCCAGGATATTGTCATTTAAAAAGTGAAGTTTCAGCCCTCAACTGATGTTGATGTTGTCATGTTGTGTTTTGGCCTGATGCGCCACCCTCCACCTATCTACTAATCACAAAGTCAGTAGTGATTCGGCATCCGGGTTGCCAGCTCTGCTAGTCAGGGGGGAGGGGGAGGGGATACAAATTACTTTCACAGTAATTTGAAAGTGATTGCAGTACCAGTTTGGCCACAATCTTACATACGGTTCCTTTAAACAACCCCTGAATTGCTAAAAATTGTAACCTAAATTATAAATTGCACAAAAAGATTGTTTTTTTTGTTTAAAAAATAGATTAGATTCCCCATGCAAACTTTGAAATTAACAAACTGAGCACAAATGTTGGTAGTGTTGCATATTGATATTAAAGTATTGAAGAATCAGATAAAAATACAGTTGCTTAATACTGTATATAAAGACTTATAGGCCTACATAATATTGATAATTGAAAAGTAAAAATTACATAGGCCTATTATTTAGATTACCCTCGCAAAAAAGGGATGAGGGTCTGTTTGTTTCAAATGAGTAGCCCTCCATATGATTTCGGGTCCTTCAGGTAGCCCCCATTCCCAAAAAGGAGACCCCTGAACTAGATGGTGTGAAAGTGTGTTGTAGATGACTAATACACACTCTTGCTTTCTCTATGAGAACACTGCCTTTCTTCTACCTTTTTGGTGCATTTAATTGGCTTTATGTACTTTTTTCCCCAATGTTTTAAGATATCAAGGTGTTTTAACAACTGTATTTTATAAAAATCATACTGCTACTGATGAGAAAGATGATGAGGAGGAGGATGTGGGTTGTGATGATTATTAAATTGATGTGGATTAAGATGATGAGGATGTGGATTATGATGGTGATGGTGATGATGGTGGTGGAGGTGATGATGACCATGATGATTATACCTCCAGTTGGGGCCACAAGTGGGACGTTCGCGTGTGACCCGGCGACGCAGGCGGACCTGGTGCTGCTGGTGGACGGCTCTTGGAGCATCGGGCGCACCAACTTCAGACGTGTGAGGGACTTCCTGGAGGGTGTGGTCATCCCCTTCCACATCAGCCCAGACACGGTGCAGATAGGTGAGGAGGAGGAAGAGGAAGAGGAGGAAGAAGCTCCCACACAGCTGCACTGGCTTGTTCTGTAGAGACTATTTTATTTGCTGTTAGGCCCCTAAAACTTTTTTTTTTACAACTCCAAATCAGAAAAAGTTGGGGCGTTGTGTAAAATGCGAATAAAAACAAAATGTAAACTCATATTGAGCAGCAAAAAGGACACAGACATCACATCAAATGTTGAAAATGACAAATTTGACTATTTCATGGAAAATATATGTTAATCTTGAATTTGATAGCAGCAACATGTTTCAAACGGGGGCTACAAAATGGTGGAAAAGTTCTGTAATGATAAAGAATTCAAAAGGAGGAATATTTCACAACTAATTAGGGTAACTGGCAGCATGATTGGGTATGAAAAAGAGCATCCCAGAGAAGCAAGGTCTCTTAGAACGAAAGATGTAGGGGTATTCATCACTCTGTGTAAATCTGTGTGGACAAATGATGAAACAATGTCATTTTAATGCTTCTTAACATGAAATTATAAAGTATTTGGGGAGTTCATCATCTTCAGTACATAATATCATTAAAATATTCAGATATTCACCATCACCATCTGGGCCTGAGCTTGTTTAAAATGGACTGAGGTAAAGTGGAAAAGGTCCTATGGTTAGACCAAACAAAATTTGCAATTCTTTTTTGAAATCATGGACTCATCTGGGCTAAAGAGGAGAGGGCCTATCCAAGTATCTAACCTATCCAACTTGTTTTATTGCTCAGTTTGAAACCCAACATCTATGATGGTGTGGTGGTGCATTAGTGCCTACAGCATGGGCATCTTGCACATCTGGCAAGGCACAATGAATTCTGAATGATGTAAACAGATTTTGAGCAACATATACTGCCACCCAGGCAATGTCTTTTCCAGGGAAGTCAAGTCAAGTCAAGTCAAGTTTATTTATATAGCACATTTCATACACAGAGGTCATTCAATGTGCTTTACATAAACAAAACCAAACGATAATAACAAATAAAAGCATAGAAGGGCAATATAGTCAAAGAATAGTTAAAAGGTAAAGATCATAATAAAAAGAAAACATAAAACACAAGGTAAAATCATTTAAAAATAAAGAATAATTAGTAAGCAAAAACAAAGGCAAAAGTAGTAAAAAAAGTAATAAAAGACAAAGTAGAATAATTATCGAGGCAGATTCAGAATTTGTAACTCGGCACAGTTAGCAGAAAGCGTCTGAGAACAGTTTGGTCTTAAGTCTAGATTTAAAACTGGCTACAGTTGGGGCCTTTTTAATGTCATCCGAAAGTTGGTTCCACAGCTGAGCCGCATAGCAGCTAAAAGCTGCTTCACCATGTTTAGTTCTAACTGTAGGTTTTACTAGCAGGTTTTTCACCTGGGACCTGAGAGGACGAGAAGGTGTGTACTGCTGAAGCATGTCTGACAAGTATTTAGGTCCTGCTCCATTTACTGATTTATAAACAAGCAACAGTGCTTTAGGGAAGACCTTGATATCAGGAAAACAATGGCAAAATGAATTCTGCACATGTTTAAACAGTATTTCTCCATAGAAGAAGAGTTCAGGTGCTAAAATGGCCTGTCAAGTTAGGTGCATCATGGAATGACATACATGATTAAGAATACTCTATACTGTTGAGCAACTGAAATCCTGTATCGGTCGGGAATGGGACATTTCATTCTCAAAACGCTAGCAACTGGTGTCCCCAGTTCCTAAACATTTACAGAACTTTGTTAAAGAGGTGAAGCCGCACAGTGGTAAATATTCCCCTGTCCCAGCTTTTTTTGAAACGTGTTTCTGGCATCAAATTCAAAATGAACATATATTTTCCATGAAATAGTCAAATTTGTAATTTTTAACATTTTATGTTGTCTACGTCTTTTTTGCAGCTAAATATGGGTTTTTCGAGATTTGTAGATTTTCACATTTATTTTTATTTGCCTTTTACACAACATCCGATTATTTTCTGATTTTGTGTTGTACTTATACATACATTTTGCGTATCAATATCACTTCAGTTCAGAAAACCAAAAATACTTACATTTGTTCTGCTGCTTGAATCGAAATGTACATTATTTCCTGTTGAAACACCAATACACAAGGTAGAAAATAACTGTGTTTTGGCTAACAGGCAGGCTACACCAGGGACGTAACTGAAGCGTTGCGTTTGCAGAGTGTGAAAATAGTTTTAGAAGATTGGTCTAATTCAGTGTTTCTCAAACTTTTTCAGACGAAGGAACACTTAACCAATAAAAAAGAAACGCACGGACCACCTAGCTAAAAAAAAAAAAAAGATTAGACCTACTTCAACAGTATATTAGCCTACACAATATGCCTACTCACTAAACCACCTTGCTTATTGTCTTTGCTTATTGTGTCAGAGGATTCATATGATTTAAACTGGCTTATCTTACATAGATAGTGTTGCAGAACTATTTGGATTTACATACTAGATGGTTCAATATTACAAACAACTCATCTATACTATATTTGACCACGTCTGCTCATGGACCACTTGGGATAGCTTGCGGACCACCAGTGGTCCCCGGACCACACTTTGAGAAACACTGGTCTAATTCTTTCAAATGTATGTGCCGCTAACACATCTGGTGTAGCCAGTTCCATTGATTATAGTGGAAGCTAGTTGTTGCAGCATGTGCTCCGCGAATGGAACGCTTGAGTAACTATATTTTTTATTATCCCACAAATCAAACTGCTGTGTCTCAAATGTCCTATGCATAGTTTTACTGCAATCACAATATTATTTGTAATAAGCAGACTCTTGATGTTCTTCTGTACTCATACTGTTCCCATAGCTGACTGGAGATCCCAAATACCAGTGCTTTCATTCCTTACACCCATAATATTGATTTGGCCAATATTAAGCCCTGTGCGAAGTCTCTTTTTGTGTCCTAGTTCATTAGGGTGTTGTCTCCCCACACTCATGTTGTACCTCTCGCTGCAATACTAGCACATAGCAAGACTGTAGGAGATTTCCCTGGATTGCTTCTCTATAGCTTCCTTCGGCAGCGGTGCCTAAGGAGGTAGAGGAGCTTGTCCAGTAACCGGACGGTTGCTGGTTCAAGCCTGACCCCTCCTAAACCCTGCCGAAGTGTCCTTGAGCAAAGTCACTGAACCAATTTGCTGCCGATGTGCAGGTTGGCAACTTGCATGGCAACCTCCACCATCAGTGTATGAGAGTGTGTGTGAATGGTTGAATGTGAGGCATGAAATTATAAAGCTCTTTGAATGCTCGGAGGAGTAGAAAGCACTATATATAAATGCAGTCCATTCACCATTAATGCTTAAAGGGACACCAGGCAAGCCTGATGCTTTTTCTCTACGAAACTCCCCCTCGCTCGGTCTGAAGCTCTTTTCCTTTTCTTTGCATCTTTCATCAAGGGTTTTCGCTGCTTCTTCGCCGGCTCTGCCATTATACACACGTTTGCAACAATCGCTAGCATTTCGTTAGCCTGCCTCTGTGCTGTGGATGCAGGATGTAAACTGATCCTGCTTCGGTCGGCGGGTACGATACACTGAACTTGCAAGCGGGATATTCTTCCTACAGGCAGTAGGGGCGGGCGAGAGAGTCTTCATTCGCCCTGTAATGAGTCATTTAACCATATACCGACTTACGAAGATGATTAATTAACACAAAAACGTTGCCTGGTGTCCCTTTAACAGCATTATGTCACCTCACTTTTCACCTGCAGCTTTGGTGTTGCCATGGTGTCTACATCAGTACACTCTGAAGCATCACCTCCACATGCCTTTGGCTGCATATTAGTGCACCTTATGTGATCAGTTTGGGGTAAAACTGTCAGATGCATCAACCTGGTAAAAACACCAGAGGGTGTAAGACTGTCAAAAAATCATAGGTGTAAGATGGTCAAACATGTTGGTACAGCTGAAATGGCTGAATGTATTTGTCAGGAGACAAGTGAAAGGCTGTGCTGTATCAGAGGTCACTGTGAACTGTTAACAGACTGCCCTGCCATGTCCATCAGCTTTGTCCCAGTACAGTGGAGACCCTCGCACCGAGTGGCAGCTCAACAACTTCACCACCAAGGAGCAGCTTGTGGAGGCAGTACGCAACTTCAGATACAAGGGCGGAAACACCTTCACAGGTCAGATGTTATGATTGGCAGTGATCACACAGCTACACTTCTACTAACCACAGGATATTGTAAGCACATTCCTGGGTGTACATTTGCATACTAAATGAAGACCTCAACTAGCCTGACGAGCCAGACCCACATTAAAATGTAGGGTCTGGACACTCACCGTTCGCAGTGCTCAGTCCGAGGGGCGGGATAATCAGTTGTCTTTCAAATTCCCTCTGCACGCAATAGGACAGCGGCAGCGCTATGAGTCCCATGCGTTTCCCACCAGCGGAGCTAGTTGGCTAGTTCAAACGTTTGCCAACTTAAAGCTTAACTCGTGTCACACTGTTCGCCAACAGCAACATCCATCTTATTTGTTTTCAAGTAGCAGGGAATTCAAGCCAAACCGTTGCAACTCTGCCATCAATCATTATGTTAAGCCCACCTAACGACTCTATACACGATTTCATTGGCCTGATTCAGTTTCGATTTCTGGAGCTCGCAAGCCAACGGAGAGTTGCTAGACTAGCCCTGGCAGCAAATGTAATTTGCTGCCGCTAGGGGCGCATCTAGATTTCTAGGCTAGACCTCAGCAACACAACAAATCATTCTACTGTGGCACTGTGACAAGCAGTGGCATGTTTTGTTTTTTATAAAGCAACTGATGATCTTAAGAACTCTATTTATGTGCATGTGTTTCTACATACTTATGTGCAAGATCTTACTTGTGGTTTCAAATATGTTCAAATGTGTGTGTGGGTGTATGTGTGTGTGGGTAATATGTCTTCTCCGGGTCAGGCCCTGATGCACGTTCTGAATGAGAATCTATAGACCTG
>NC_055963.1:10288934-10371434 GCF_018492685.1 Alosa sapidissima
CAAATCCATTGTGCCCTTCTCTCTCTCCCTCTCTATCTCTCTCTATCTCCCTCTCTCTCTTCCTCTCTGCCCTTTCTTCCTTTCATCTCATCTACTCTCCTCCCCTCACACTTTTTCTCTCCTTTCCTTTCCTCTCTCTTCTCCTCTCCTCTCTTGTCTTCTCATTCCTCCCTCATTCTTCTTTCTTCTCCTCTATCCACCCCCTCTCCTCCCTCCACCTCCTTCTTCCACCACCCTCTCTCTCTCTCCTCTCTCTCTCTCTCCTCTCTCTCTGCAGTGCCATTGGCCATGCCGGAGGGGATGGAGGTGACCCCTTCCTCCCCCACCAGTCTGAGGGTCCACTGGGGCACTGCGGTCGGGGCCACCCAGTACATGGCACTCTACTTCGCCCTCGCTGATGGAACTGACGGAGAACCGGACGAGGCTAAGGAGGTGAGGCAGAGGAGCTAGAGGAGTGTCCTGTTATCATGCCGAGTGCCTCTTCATTTTCAAATACATACATGGACCACACTGAGGGAAATGACTGAAAAGCCTGTGGGTTTTGGGGTAGAATGTGTGGGGCAGATTGTTGTCTGTCTGTTTTTGCATGGCCTGTTTTGGGGAAAATGTATTATTTACAGTATACTGTGTGTTTGTGTGTGTGTGTGTGTGTGTGTGTGTGTGTGTGTGTGTGTGTGTGTGTGTGTGTGTGTGTCTATCTGTCTGTCTGTCTGTCTGTTTCCCTTCTGTTATATTTGATTAAATGTCTAATTGAAGGTTAACACATAAGCTCGTCTGTGTAATACTTATGGCTGTTTTGACTATAATGGTCTGACTAAAGGTGGGTGGATAAGTAGCTCTTCCTCAGGTGGAGGGTGTCAATATGTTGCTCTAATAAGCTGTCAGGATATGACAAGTAATACTGACAGCTTTCCCCATCTGGTCCCTCCTCCTCAGGTGAAGTTTGGAGCAGAGCAGACAGATGTGGAGCTGGAGGATCTAATGCCAGCCACTGACTACTCTGTCACCCTCTACGCTCTCTATGACGACGAGCCCAGTGACCCTGTCACTGCCACGGCAACCACCTGTAAATAACTCAGCCGCCAACTCCTACACACACACTAACACAAATAACACAGTCAATCAGAACAATCAGAGAGCACTGCAGTTAGTGCATTTCTCAAAACAATTAGTGCAAACTGCAAAACCTAGTGGATAACCTGCAAAAGCACGTCACTTGCTCAAAATGGATAGTCCATTCCTCAAAAGCAAGTATTTATGTCAATGAAACTGCCAGTGTCATCAAAATGAGAAGTCTTGACACCATCGTTCATGAACAAGATAGTCAAATGGCTTTGTCATGTTTTCATTATGACAGTTTATGCTCTCAGTGTTTTCCCATGCAAAAAAGGTCAGAACTCGGTGACACTACCTGAACATGCTCAAGACAGCACTATACAGTACTTGTACAGCCATTTGAACTACAGTAAAGTTACAAATTGCTGTAGTTAGGGGAGTAAGTGAGTACAAGACACTGAATATGTACGTTTCACAGTTTTACTGTATATGCTCTTTGCAGTTCTACAGCATTGTGACAGAATTTGATAACTAGTTCACCAATTTTGTATGTAATGACTCAAGCAATGAAATGAAGACTATTAGTTTTATTGGGAACGACTATTCAGCATCCATAAGTATAGTTCATTTTGACTGACATGACAAAGCAACTGATACATGTTCAAAAGCATTTGCAATTTGTTCAGAGGAAGGAGAAATTGCTACTATGATGTGCACAAATGCCTAAATGTTGTGGAGGTTGAACTCATTTTTATTCTGATCTGAGAAAAAAACCAAAGCGACTGAGAAAAATTGTAAGATTTGCCAGTGGAGTAAGTAAATGTACCTTAAATTGTCTTAAATCTTCAATCTCATCTTAAATTAAGATCACTTACTTTAGATTACTTTCTCCACTGGCAGATAGACAATAGCCGTTGTTGCTATTTTCGGGATTCTGATTGGCTAACATGGGCTTAAACTTCTCGTTACACTGCCACCTACAGGTTCGGCATGCTCTTGACAACATATACACGGGTTAGTGTAAACGAAAACTTTTCTGAAAACTGGTGTGCACGATGTTATTTTTGAAAACGAGGAGGGTGAAATGTCCGTCTATGAAAATAGCCGGCCGCGTGTAAATGTAGCCTTTGTTTTGCACTTGAAGGGTTCAGATGCAAAAGCCTCTAAATGCCACCTATGTCAAAAATGAGATAAAGATGGTGAGGGGATGCTCTTCACACATAGTATACGCTAATCAAATAATTTAACTTCTAAACCCACTAAATACCACTATCTTCCTGGTCTGAAATATCGATTTATAGGCAAAAACCTATAGGAGCCTGAATTTAAATGCCCATTTAAAAGAAAAGTGGTCAGACGGATTTAGAGGGTTTTGCATCTGAACTCTTCACTTATTCTCTCACTTTGCATTCATTCCCCCCCCCCATCCTCTCTTCTCTCCACAGTCCCTCTCCCTCCTCCCCTTAGTGTCCAAATCACCGTGGTCAGCCACAGCTCGCTGCGGGTCAGCTGGGTGCCCGGTGCGGTGGACGTGCCCGGGCACCGCATTGTCTGCAGAACCAACATTGGCACTGATACCCGTCAGGTAAGCGCTGAGCAGAGCTGTAAAGGCAGGCGACCAGGCAGTGAGGCCTCCAGTCTGACACACAGCCACACATGGTAATAGCTGTCTATGCTGTTGAGGCTTCAACATCGATATGATAGTGTGTGTGTGTGAGCAGGTGAACAGGAGAAAGAATTCAGGGCTCATAGTATCACAGTATCATCCTCGTCATGAAATACCATAAGTAGTTTCTCGAGGTCACTATTGGTACGGGGCGGGGGGCGATGGTTGCTGCAGCCAACAGCTAGAGCAGCCAGGCAGCTACAGTGGTAGTACTCGGTAACCTCGAGAAACAGAGATCTAAGTGAAAAATGGCTTGAGTTTTCCTTTAATCTGGACTCAGGCAGGCAAGCAGGCAGGAATGGAGAGGGGAAACACGCAGGAGGAAATGGTTGTCTGTGTTTGTCTCCCTCCCTCCTAGTGTGAGTTTTCACAGATCCACTGTGCTACTGTTTCTGCTGAGGTGTTGATCACTGCCAAACCTCCTTCTGACTGCTCACGGCTGTCTCTGTTATGAATTATGAATATGTACTGTAAATAGATTTAAGTGTAAATAAATCTGTGAATGTGACATGCATATCATTAGAATAAGTCTCTCTGACTGATGCATCTCTCTCTTTCTGTCTGTCTCTCTCACCCACTCTCACTCTCTGTCTCTCTCTCTCTCTCTCTCTCTTTCTCTTCCTCCCTCTCTTCTCTCTCTTTCTCTCATTATCAGGTGGAGGTGAAAGGGACCAATTCTGTGCTGTTGCAGAATCTGTCATCTCTCTCCAGGTACCTTGTGTCGGTGCAGTCACACTATGAGAAAGGACTGTCGACAGCTGTCACAGCCAACGCAACCACATGTGAGTCCTTTTTGTGCACATGGAAATTACCTACTTACACCTTCTTCGAACGCTCTCTTCCAAACTTATGGCACACTACTATTTACTATGATGAAATCTCATGGCACACTGCCATAATATTCAACTATTCGTCATAAAATGACAGGTCTACTGCTGTTAAGCTGTTAATTGCCCCCCACATAACGCTGGCAGGCGATATGTGAATCCATAGCTCAAGTTTGTCAAGTTTGTCTTCACTGCCTATGTATTGGTCACACAGCTATGTAGCACTAATATACTGCTGAACCTCCATGTTTGTTACTTGCTCGTATTGTACCTCACTTGCACGTCTCTTTGGACATAAGCCTTTGCTGAATGACTACATTTAAATGTGAATGTGAACGTAAATGTGAATGTGAATGTCTTCTCCAGTGAAAGTGCCAGCCCCCTCAAACCTCAGGGTTGCCAACTTCTCAGGAAATGACATCACAGTGAGGTGGGAGCCCGCAGCTGACGATGTCATGTCATACATGATCAAGTGGATCTCCCTCAGTGGAGGGAAGCTTCATCAGGTGAGTAGCACAGGTTGACTGCTCTAAGGGGGGCCAGTGTAGCCTTTACATTTCTTGAGACAATAATGGAATTCTTAAGGAGTATTCCACGACATTATTAGTGCATCCCTCCCTTACCTGTACTTATAGATGACTTCATCTGTTAATTAAATAGGTTACACGGTACAGTGCACGGTACTTGACAGTATCGACATACGAATGACATGACACTGTCATGAACGTATCATAAACAAGTCATAAATGTTTATGACATAACACTTCTGTTAAGTGACATTCGGTCTTTGTCATAACGGGTTAGGATTAGGGTTAGAGGTTAGGGTTAAAGTTAGGGTTCATGTGTCATGTGTTCATTACACTGTCATGTCACTCTTATGTTGATACTGTCAAGTAAAGTGTTATCATTAAATAAATATAAACAAAAATGCATTATAATACATCTCATTTCATTAGTTTACTTCATTCTGTAATACCCTGTAGTCTCTTTGCCTATAGATAAGTACCGTAGTAGTAAATGCTCCCGTTAAGAACCAAACCAGATTCTGCTCAAATCTACTAGAGGTGGCACGGTTCACAAAAGCCACGGTTCGGTTCGTGTCACGGTTTTAAGGTCACGGTTTTCGGTTCTGTACGGTTCTTGTTGTTATTTTTCCTTTTAATCTTTAACACTTCAGAAATATCATACTTCAGCATATGATGTATAGCTTAATGATCCACCATTTAGGTTACAGTATTTGTATAGTTATATCATGTAATATCAATGTTATTGCCATCTACAGGAACTTCTGTGCCTTTGTACCATACTAAGATTGACTGAAATATTACGGAATATTTTATTTCTACACATAGCTTAGCCTACCAGAGATATGCAAAATAGCTTCTAGGCTACCACATAACATTGACAAGCCTTGTAAATGTGCACTTTCTCTCCCATCTCTGCCGCATTGTAATATTTTATTTTCGAGGGCTTTTGAGATCTAGGGTTATTACCTTTCAGTAAAATTAGTTATTATTAGCCAACTACACGTCTCCCCTGCACACATGAGAGTTTGTCAGAGCCGTGCCACTGGAGGAGGGGCCACTCATAATAGCCTCCTACTCCCCTTATTTATTGCAAATATAAACTTGGTTGCGATTTCCAAACAGTTTTTGTGAGGGCTACTTTGCTAATATTTGGGAAACTGTAAGTAAGGGCCTGCGACCGCACAGCCTAAGCTGCTAAAATGCCGCGAGTGCGCAGCAAATAAACTTCAGAAACAATAAATTTCAGCTCACAATATTCAGACCGGCTCATCCCCCCGAAGGTCCCAATAAGCCTACTATAATAATACTAACATAATTACATGTTGCACAATGCTTGCACACAGTCGCAATTCTACCTACCGTTTTCTAAATCCAAAATGTTCGCACACACTAGACTTATGCGACGCTGGTGCATCCTCCAACTCTGGGCTGCGCTCCCACTTGCCATTTCTGTACGTGACGTGCAGCACTCCACACGCGAAAGGGGGAAAAAACTGTCTGGGGTCACATATAGGCATGAGGCTACATTACGCATGCCATGAACTGTCAAAACCGTGCTCCGAACCGAGACAAGCGAACCGAACGGTTCAGATTTTTTTTCATGAACCGTGCCACCCCTAAAATCTACACACCTATGACTACTGAAAAATGTATGTGAAAAATTATCATTAATAAAATGTTATTTTAAAGTATTAACATTTTTTGAACGAAAGGGCGAAAATTGGTACTTTTACGATAGTCTCTTTGCCTATCTGCACTGCCCAAAGCACACTGTAATGTACGAGCATGTGATGCCCTGTGGTCAGTGTACCACCTCTCTGTGTGATGCTGTGTTTGTTTGGGTGCTCCCTGTGCCTGGGCTGCAGCTGTCAGTGGATGGGCAGAGTGAGGGAGCCATCTTGGAGGATGTGGAGGACAACAAGGAGTACCAGATCTCACTGTCTGCCCTCTACGCTGACGGGGAGCAAAGCGAGGCAGTGGCCACTAGATACAGCACCTGTGAGTGTGTACACACGTACAGTACATAATGTACCCAGACTTACAGACAGACACACACACACACACACACACACACACACACACACACACACACACACACGTACAGTACATAATGTACCCAGACTTACAGACAGACACACACACACACACACACACACACACACACACACACACACACACACACACACACGTACAGTACATAATGTACCCAGACTTACAGACAGACACACACACACACACACACACACACACACACACACACACACACACACACACACACACACACGTACAGTACATAATGTACCCAGACTTACAGACAGACACACACACACACACACACACACACACACACACACAC
The DNA here is from genome assembly GCF_018492685.1 of Alosa sapidissima. Classification (NCBI taxonomy): domain Eukaryota; kingdom Metazoa; phylum Chordata; class Actinopteri; order Clupeiformes; family Clupeidae; genus Alosa; species Alosa sapidissima. The sequence goes on from NC_055963.1 coordinate 10,295,367, forward strand.
ACACACGTACAGTACATAATGTACCCAGACTTACAGACAGACACACACACACACACACACACACACACGTACAGTACATAATGTACCCAGACTTACAGACAGACACACACACACACACACACACACACACACACACACACACACACACGTACAGTACATATATGTACCCAGACTTACAGACAGACACACACACACACACACACACACACACACACACACACGTACAGTACATATATGTACCCAGACTTACAGACAGACAGACACACACACACACACACACACACACACACACACACACACACACACACCACACAGACACACACACAGACACACAGACACACACACACACATACATTCACACACACACACACAGACACACACACATACATTCACACACACACACACACACACACACACAGACACACACACATACATTCACACACACACACACACACACACAGACACACACAGACACACACACATACATTCACACACACACACACACACACACACACACACACACAGACACACACACATACATTCACACACACACACACACACACACACACATACACACACACACACACACACACAGACACACACACATACATTCACACACACACACACACACACACACACACACACACACACACACACACACAGACACACACACATACATTCACACACACACACACACACACACACACACACACACACAGACACACACACAGACATTCACACACACACACACACACACACACACACACACACACACACACACACAGACACACACACACACACACACACAGACACACACACAGACACACACACATACATTCACACACACACACACACACACACACACACACACACACACACACACAGACACACACACAGACATTCACACAAACACACACACACACACACACACACACACACACACACACACACACACTCACACTCACACTCACACTTACAGTACACTCACACTCACACTCACACACATACATCTACATACTGTATGCATCATGACATCAGGGTTCATATCAGGGTCCCCGCGGATCCTTAAATAGTCTTAAAAAGTCTTAAATACAACTTTCAGTTTTTAAGGCCTAAAAAAGTCTTACATTTTCTGGAATGTCTTGAATTTTCAAAAGGGAGGTATTACATTTTTGTATGGGACCATGAGAGAGTGAAATGTCTCCATCTGGTTTAGTGTATTTTTAGAGGTGGATAAACTGAGTTTACTTGCGTTTAGCCTCCAACACATCCCTGAACCTAAGGGATTGTCACTTTCATTAAAGTGTGCATTACGCCTTTGGTCGGCAAGCTTAGGCTTGAGGATGCTCTGGTGCTGAAGATGCTTTGGTGTTGAATGTTTTGCCCCTGAAGTGAGAAAAAAAAACTCAATTGGCTTATTGGTTGATATGGGGGTGTGTTATTGTGACAACAATAAGCAGAGAATGGCATTGACCATTTTCTTTATCTCCTGTTTCTATGTCAGTTTTCCAGTCCAGGCCTGTCAGGAGAAATCAGATTTCACCTGCTCAATGTGAGGCCAGTACACATGTCTTTGGCAAGTAGTCTAGGCTACTACAGACACAGGTGAAGAACAGTCAGCCTCAGCCAGTAGCACAACCAAATATGTACAGCCAGCTTCAAAAGAAGCAGCCCAGGCCCTAAAATTGAGCATTTATAGCTGTAAAGGTGATTCACACACAATAATTTTTCTTTCCCCAAAATACTATATTTGGTAACTTCTGTAGACATCCAAAATGGGGTGAGTGTTTAGTTAGTGAAAAAAAAAAACTATTGCAAAAAACATTTTTTTAAGTTGTCATATTTATCTTTTTCGCCATGGTATAGTCTTAATTTTTCCATTTAAATGTCTTGAAAAGGTCTTAAAAGTCTTTAAATTTGCACTTGAAAAATGTACCCTGTCATATGATGATACAGTAGATACAGTATATATTTGCATGCATACATTTATATACTTAATTTGGATTGGAATAGCACACACACACACACAGGAACTTGCCTAAACACACTCAAATGCACATCACTCCTCACTTACACACACATAAGCACAAGCACCTACAGTACTTGTATAGTATATAGTATAGTATATAAATATACTGTATATAAGTATATAATATAGTACTGTACTCCCTGATTAAATGTACTGTAAACACACACACCTGAACATGTACAATATTACTATGTACAGTAATACACACCTCCACCACCATTGCACCATTTTACAGCCTACATCGTCATGCCCTGTCCTAGTGTCCTGTGCTGCATGCCCTGTCCTAGTGTCCGGCCATTTTACAGCCTACATCGTCATGCCCTGTCCTAGTGTCCTGTGCTGCATGCCCTGTCCTAGTGTCCTGTGCTGCATGCCCTGTCCTAGTGTCCGGCCATTTTACAGCCTACATCGTCATGCCCTGTCCTAGTGTCCTGTGCTGCATGCCCTGTCCTAGTGTCCGGTCATTTTACAGCCTACATCTTCATGCCCTGGTTCTGTCCTAGTGTCCGGTGCTGGTCCCAGCAGCGTGTCCGTGTCTGAGGAGACTGCAGTAGGCATGCTGGTCAGCTGGGTGCCCCCCAATGCCCACGTGCAGCAGTACCGCGTGTCCTACACCCCCCCCCCCCACACACACACACACACACACACACACACACACACACTCACACTCATACTCACACACATACACATACATCTACATATGCATCATGACATCAGGGTTCATATCAGGGTCCCCGCGGATCCTTAAAAAGTCTTAAAAATCTTAAATACAACTTTCAGTTTTTAAGGCCTAAAAAAGTCTTACATTTTCTGGAATGTCTTGAATTTTCAAAAGGGAGGTATTACATTTTTGTATGGGACCATGAGAGAGTGAAATGTCTCCATCTGGTTTAGTGTATTTTTAGAGGTGGACAAACTGAGTTTACTTGCGTTTAGCCTCCAACACATCCCTGAACCTAAGGGATTGTCACTTTCATTAAAGTGTGCATTACGCCTTTGGTCGGCAAGCTTAGGCTTGAGGATGCTCTGGTGCTGAAGATGCTTTGGTGTTGAATGTTTTGCCCCTGAAGTGAGAAAAAACTCAATTGGCTTATTGGTTGATATGGGGGTGTGTTATTGTGACAACAATAAGCAGAGAATGGCATTGACCATTTTCTTTATCTCCTGTTTCTATGTCAGTTTTCCAGTCCAGGCCTGTCAGGAGAAATCAGATTTCACCTGCTCAATGTGAGGCCAGTACACATGTCTTTGGCAAGTAGTCTAGGCTACTACAGACACAGGTGAAGAACAGTCAGCCTCAGCCAGTAGCACAACCAAATATGTACAGCCAGCTTCAAAAGAAGCAGCCCAGACCCTAAAATTGGGCATTTATAGCTGTAAAGGTGATTCACACACAATAATTTTTCTTTCCCCAAAATACTATATTTGGTAACTTCTGTAGACATCCAAAATGGGGTGAGTGTTTAGTTAGTGAAAAAAAAACTATTGCAAAAAACAGTTTTTTAAGTTGTCATATTTATCTTTTTCGCCATGGTATAGTCTTAATTTTTCCATTTAAATGTCTTGAAAAGGTCTTAAAAGTCTTTAAATTTGCACTTGAAAAATGTACCCTGTCATATGATGATACAGTAGATACAGTATATATTTGCATGCATACATTTATATACTTAATTTGGATTGGAATAGCACACACACACACACAGGAACTTGCCTAAACACACTCAAATGCACATCACTCCTCACTTACACACACATAAGCACAAGCACCAACAGTACTTGTATAGTATATAGTATATAGTATAGTATATAAATATACTGTATATGAGTATATAATATAGTACTGTACTCCCTGATTAAATGTAGTGTAAACACACACACCTGAACATGTACAATATTACTATGTACAGTAATACACACCTCCACCACCATTGCACCATTTTACAGCCTACATCGTCATGCCCTGTCCTAGTGTCCTGTGCTGCATGCCCTGTCCTAGTGTCCTGTGCTGCATGCCCTGTCCTAGTGTCCGGTCATTTTACAGCCTACATCTTCATGCCCTGGTTCTGTCCTAGTGTCCGGTGCTGGTCCCAGCAGCGTGTCCGTGTCGGAGGAGACTGCAGTAGGCATGCTGGTCAGCTGGGTGCCCCCCAATGCCCACGTGCAGCAGTACCGCGTGTCCTACACCCCCCCCCCCCCCCCCCACACACACACACACACACACACACACACACTCACACTCACACTCACACTCACACTCACACACATACATCTACATATGCATCATGACATCAGGGTTCATATCAGGGTCCCCGCGGATCCTTAAAAAGTCTTAAAAAGTCTTAAATACAACTTTCAGTTTTTAAGGCCTAAAAAAGTCTTACATTTTCTGGAATGTCTTGAATTTTCAAAAGGGAGGTATTACATTTTTGTATGGGACCATGAGAGAGTGAAATGTCTCCATCTGGTTTAGTGTATTTTTAGAGGTGGATAAACTGAGTTTACTTGCGTTTAGCCTCCAACACATCCCTGAACCTAAGGGATTGTCACTTTTATTAAAGTGTGCATTACGCCTTTGGTCGGCAAGCTTAGGCTTGAGGATGCTCTGGTGCTGAAGATGCTTTGGTGTTGAATGTTTTGCCCCTGAAGTGAGAAAAAACTCAATTGGCTTATTGGTTGATATGGGAGTGTGTTATTGTGACAACAATAAGCAGAGAATGGCATTGACCATTTTCTTTATCTCCTGTTTCTATGTCAGTTTTCCAGTCCAGGCCTGTCAGGAGAAATCAGATTTCACCTGCTCAATGTGAGGCCAGTACACATGTCTTTGGCAAGTAGTCTAGGCTACTACAGACACAGGTGAAGAACAGTCAGCCTCAGCCAGTAGCACAACCAAATATGTACAGCCAGCTTCAAAAGAAGCAGCCCAGGCCCTAAAATTGAGCATTTATAGCTGTAAAGGTGATTCACACACAATAATTTTTCTTTCCCCAAAATACTATATTTGGTAACTTCTGTAGACATCCAAAATGGGGTGAGTGTTTAGTTAGTGAAAAAAAAAACTATTGCAAAAAACATTTTTTTAAGTTGTCATATTTATCTTTTTCGCCATGGTATAGTCTTAATTTTTCCATTTAAATGTCTTGAAAAGGTCTTAAAAGTCTTTAAATTTGCACTTGAAAAATGTACCCTGTCATATGATGATACAGTAGATACAGTATATATTTGCATGCATACATTTATATACTTAATTTGGATTGGAATAGCACACACACACACACAGGAACTTGCCTAAACACACTCAAATGCACATCACTCCTCACTTACACACACATAAGCACAAGCACCTACAGTACTTGTATAGTATATAGTATATAGTATAGTATATAAATATACTGTATATAAGTATATAATATAGTACTGTACTCCCTGATTAAATGTAGTGTAAACACACACACCTGAACATGTACAATATTACTATGTACAGTAATACACATCTCCACCACCATTGCACCATTTTACAGCCTACATCGTCATGCCCTGTCCTAGTGTCCTGTGCTGCATGCCCTGTTCTAGTGTCCTGTGCTGCATGCCCTGTCCTAGTGTCCTGTGCTGCATGCCCTGTCCTAGTGTCCGTCCATTTTACAGCCTACATCTTCATGCCCTGGTTCTGTCCTAGTGTCCGGTGCTGGTCCCAGCAGCGTGTCCGTGTCAGAGGAGACTGCAGTAGGCATGCTGGTCAGCTGGGTGCCCCCCAATGCCCACGTGCAGCAGTACCGCGTGTCCTACACCCCCCTCTCAGGAGACAACCCACGGGAGAACACTGTGAGTGTGTATGTGTGTGAGTGTGTGTGTGTGTGTGAGAACACACAGTGTTTTAACTGTCCCTTTTTACGTGCGTGTTTGTGTGCGTGCATGTGCATGTGTGTGTGTGTGCGTGCGTGTGTGTGTGTATTCCAGGTGTCTGTACCTGGTACTGAGAGCCGTTTGCTGCTGCAGTCTCTGGTGCCTGACACGCGTTACAGCATCCTGGTCACTGCTGAGTACCGCAGTCGAGAGGGGGGCAGTGCTTCCGCACAGGGAAAGACTGGTGAGGCTCTCTCCCACGTTATATCATTCAATAAACAGGTTCAATAGACATGTGTAGAAACATTTTCTCATTTGGAATGTAATGACACATAGAATTGGTCCTCCTTGCAAGGCTCTAGTCATCTTACTTCTTGTTCCCTCTCTCTCTTACTGCATTCCTCCTGCCTCTCCCATGTCTTGTCTTCATCTTCCTTTCTCTCTTTTTTTCTCTCCCTCCATTTACCTGTTTACCCTCTCTCTGTCCCCCTCGCCCTCTCTCTCTCTCTGCCCCCACCCCACCACCTGACTATCTCTCACCCCCCTCCTCCCTCCCTCTCTCTGTCTCCCTCTCTCTCTCTCTCTCTCTGCCCCCACCCCACCACCCGACTATCTCCCTGCCCCCTCCTCCCTCCCTCTCTCTGCTTCCCCTCCCTCTCTCTCTCTATCTTCCCCCCCCCCCCCCCCGACACCCCTTCCTCTTTCTCTTTCTCTGTCTCTCTCTAGCCAGTCTGCGTGTGAGCAGTGTGAGTGTGGCGCGCTCCGACCACTCCAGCATGTGTGTGTCATGGAGACCGGTGGCCGCAGTCAGCAGTTACCGCGTCCTCATCCAAGCCCTCAGGGGTGAGGCACACACACACACACACACACACACACACACACACACACACACACACACACACACAGCCCTGCTTCAAATGAGAGGCGATAGTGTCTGTGGTAACACAAGCCTCTCTTACACCTCAAAGAAACCTTTGACTCATACATCTTAGATTTCAGTTTTAGTGATACCATCAGCAGGTAGAGTAATCCCATCTATCCACATCAACCACCCACCCCCAACCCCACTCCATATTGGCTGTGTGACAGCAGTCCAGTTCAGAGTTTAGGATGTTTTTTTTCTGCTTATGAAATCCTTATGAAAACGACTTTATATTATTACCTTGGATTAGTGTAATACTTGAGTCCGGTCTCGAGATTTTTTGCTTACTCGGTCTCGTCTAGGAATTGAAAACAAAAATACTCCGTCTTGACTTGGTCTCGGCCTACATTGGAAGGAGGCAGACTCATAATTTTAGAGCGAGACCACAAGATCCCCCCCTTTTTGTTTTTTTAGACTGTGTATATTTTAAGGTATATTCTAAAATATCCACCATTACAAATATTCTTATTTTAATGCAAATTTTAATATTGACTGGCTTTAGAATATATCCCATGGTGCTATGCTGTGCAGCGCAAATGTTTTGAAAGATACAATCTGGAGAGGGTTGAAGTAGCCTGACCTAGGGTTTTTGCCTAATCTGTCATTCCAATGCATGCCTCTGGTTGTGTCTGGTTAAATGTCACACTTTGAATATGAAATCCAGGTATATTGCTGTTAATAGTGTCAAAATTAAACACCTTAAACGTCTTAAGGTATTGTTCAGAAAAGAAGTTTGGTAGACAAGTGTGTGCTTGACTACTCTTATAGCCAACAATCCCCTCTTTGGGAATTTAACCGTTTAATATGATACTTGGGTGATGTTAAATGTAAGTAAATCATCAAAGTCTTTTTTTGGATCTCGATGTGGTGTTGACTCCTTGAATTGGTCTTGCCTCCTCAAAGACTCGGTCTTGACTCAGTCTCTGCTGGATTTAAAAATCAACCGTCTCGGTCTCGACTCGGTTTTGACCCTTTAAAGACTCAGTCTCGACATATGCGGTCTCGTCCCCATCACTACCTTGGAGCTATGGATTTGATAGAAAAACAGCTACCGGTAATCATAGTTTACATTCTCTATAGTCCTCAACATACCCTTGTTCTGTTTTCTTTCTTGTGTGTGTGTGTGTGTGTGTGTGTGTGTGTGTGTGTGTGTGTGTGTGTGTGTTATTGTGTGAACATAGATAAGCAGATGAAGCAGGAGGTGTTGGACGCTTCCACCAACAATCACTGTTTCTCTGAGCTGCAGCCCGAAACAGTGTATCGCATCAGCGTGTACTCCCGTCTAGAGACAGTAGAGGGTGCTGCTGTTTCTATCCTGCATGCCACAGGTTATACAGCTTTCACATCATTCAGTTTCCTTTCTGGGTATATCATATGCACCTTTTACAAGTTACTATCAGCCAATAAGAGCTCAAGTTTTATATCTTGACAGCTGCAGCCCCAATCAGGATCCCTATACCTCCAAGAATATTTTCTTCACATAATGAAGGTGAGGGCTGTCATAAAGCCATACATTCTCAGAAATTAATCATATGCTTTTCTTTGATGTATGCTGCTTGAAATTGTAAGAATCTGGCATGTCGTGGTATGTATTTAAGATAGCAATTTCTGTGTATTTATTAAAATTTGTCTGAAAAAGAGCAGTATGCTCGAAACGTCTCGCACATTAAATTATTAATGGGAGTTATTTTTCTACCTGTATTTTTGCAACTGACACTTATTTGAACTCTGCATCCTATATATGTTTGGGGACATGCGTGTCCTTCCTCCACTTTTTCACTTGATAAGCTGGAGTATAACTTATGTTCCCCACAGTGTGTCCTGAGTTGACAATAAGAAACAGCATAGTAAAAGGTATGGATGAGCTGTACAATGTTCTTTTTTACACAACATATTTTTTGTTGCGCAACAGTCAACACATCACAGATTTGTTTTTAATATGTGTGTGTGTGTGTGTGTATGTTTCATGTGTGCATGGATGTGTGCATGTATTTGTGTGCATGTGCATATGTTTAAATGGATGTGTGTGTGTATGTGCGTGTGCGTGTGTGTATGTGTATATATATGTGTATTTGTGTGTGCATGTATGTGCGTGTGTGTGTGTGTGTGTATGTGTGTGTGTGTGTGTGTGTTTGTGCACTGTAGGATATGACATGATGGAGGCGTTTGGCTTGACTAAGACGGCTCACTCTTCAGTGGAGGGGGTGGCAGCTGAACCCTTTATCTTCACCACGCTGCCCAGCTACACACTCTACAGGGACGTCCAGCTGACCCAGAACACAGGGTGAGGCGCACAGACACACACACAGACACACACACACACACACACACACACACACACACACACACACACACACACACTTGTTTACATTTGGTAGGCAAGACCCAATCTTGGCCATTTCACAACTCTAATGCCAGATATGAACACACTTAATCCGCACGTAAGTTCCGATACCTCTGACCACATTATGTGTCTGCATAGAGTCTAATGTGAAGAGACATGCGTCCTGAGCCAAGTTTGAAGTTGCCTGTTAAATTGATATCTCTTGCATAACATACCCCAATGAGCCATTTATTAGGCTAAAGACACGCTTAAAACCTGTCTTTCTTAATGTAAGATTGATATGCATAATAAGGAAACAGTCAGACACGATATAGCTGTACAGTGTGTCAGCTATTAATTGAATCCCATCTTGCAGATTGCATTCAACTTGTCTACACACAAGCAAACGTGAGCCGATACAAAGAATTCTAGTTAAACAGGAGCTACTGAGTAGGACCTATCGCTCAGTGCTCTGGGTATTTGCCTTTCAGGTTCATCCCTAACAAATAGGTGTTTACAGTGCACACATAGCCTAGCCTGCTGTTTACTCAACGCCATGAAGGAAATCCCTGCAGTTGTGATCACATCTCCGTGTGTCTTGTCACTGTTTCATCTACATGCAGTGCACACATGCCTTGTGTTCTAGTCTGTGTCATGAAGGAAATACTTTTACGCTGTGCTTACAGCTCTCTGTGTGTTCCTGTGTCTGTGCAGTGAAGGAAACAGCTTCACCCTTTACTCACCAGGGTCCCCGCGGATCCTTAAAAAGTCTTAAAAAGTCTTAAATACAACTTTCGTTTTTAAGGCGTAAAAAAGTTTTAAATTTCCTGGAATGTCTTGAATTTTCGAAAGGGAGGTATTACATTTGGTGTGAAAATGGTAAGACAAAATATGCCTGTCGTTTTCGTGTAGCCAAGGCCTGAGAGATACACAGGTAGCCTACGCGAGTGGTAGAGTGAGTGGGAGAAAGAGTTGGTAAGCCAGTTAGCGATAGGGTGGCCATACGTCCGGATTTAGGCCGGACAGTCCGGATTTTAAAAGCCCTGTTCGGCGTCCAGTGCAGCCTCAATCCAGACGCTCATTTGTCCTCCTTTTTGGAGTTGCGCTGGGCTTCTAGAATCTTTGCTCGGACGCAGGTTGAGATGCTGCTGAGTGGCTCACATTGAACGTGTGAAATCTGATTTCTCCTGACAGGCCTGAAGTTGAAAAGTCATAGACATAGCAACAGGAGATAAAGAAAATGGTCAATGCTATTCTCTGCTTATTATTGTCACAATCCCATATCAACCAATAAGCCCCAAAAAACTATATTTGGTAACTTCTGTAGACTTCTGTATTTTTCTTTTTTTACCATGGTATAGTCTTAATTTTTCCATTTGGATGTCTTGAAAAGGTCTTAAAAGTCTTTAAATGTGCACTTGAAAAATGTGCAGCTAAAAATATGCGACTCACTCGCTGTGCGCTTCTGTCCCAGGTTCATCCACCCAGCGGGCATAGCAGTGGAGCACACCATCAGCATGGTGTTCCGGCTGCTCCAGGACACCCCCAGGGAGCCCTTCGCCCTGTGGCAGCTCACCGACAACGACTTCCAGCCCAAAATGGGGGTCGTGCTGGACCGTGAGTCAGGGGGGAATGGGTTCAGGGTTTACTTCCCACGTGTATAAAGATAGAGGCCAGCCTATAGGTAGATTGGTGGACGGGCGGATGGATGGATTTATAGGAGAATGGATGGATGGAGGGATGGATGGATGGATAGGAGGATGGATGGATGGAGGGATGGAGGAACGGGTGAATCAGTGGATGAATTGATAAAAAGAAATGAATTGAGAATGGACAGAAAGATTGATGAAAGGACATTTCAGATGCGGGACAATAGTCACACATTACAATACAATCATAAAGGACCATTAGGTATCCTGGCTAACACAATCAGTTATACATATTTTGTGTCATTTCATCTCTTCCTGACTGATTAAATTGCTGTCATTTCTGTGTGTTCTTAGCTGAAAATAAGGTCCTGCTGTACTTTAGTCTGGACTACAGAGGGGAGGTGCAGGAGCTCACCTTCGACCAGCCTCAGGTCCACAAGATCTTCTATGGCAGCTTCCACAAGGTCAGTATCCACTCCTGCAGTCATCCAGAGGCTAGGAAGGTAGGGAAGGTGGACAGCAAACAGTAATTCCTCTCTACTGTCCTTGTGATTGGCAGCTTCACCTGTCCGTCAGCCAAGTGAGCGTATCCCTGTCTGTGGACTGTGAACATGTTGGGGAGAGGCCGGCCCGCCCACTGGGAGCACTGCCCACTGACGGTTTTGAGATGCTGGGGAAACTAGTGAAGACCCGGGGGCCTAACAGCGGCTCAGCCCCGGTATGGAACAAGTCCATAACTCTCTCTAACCTAGATCATGTACAAAGATATATGTACTGCTACACTAGTGATAGAGCCATTTTTAAGGCACCCTTAACCAACATAACATTTCCAAAACCATTTTGATAGCACATAACATCTTAACATGACAAACGGCATTTCTGGCATTGTCTGAGTGGCACTCTGTAGGTAATTGCCGACCTAGCAACTTTCTAGTTTTGGAGTTATATGTTCATACTTTGTTCCAAAAGATGCATATTTAGTTTATTTATTATTGCGCTTCTCAACCAGAGGGGGACCCCAAGAGAAAATCTTGTTAAGGGTGCCTTTAACAAAGTGATATACAGCACTGTGTAGATTTAAATCTTTTTTTCATTAGCATTTCTGCTCCTTGGGTAACTAACCCATGACTGGGCTTTAGAATTCGCTCCACCAGCTGAGCTACACTGTTGAACTGTGTGACTGTGGAACGAGCTAGTCTGAATCTTATCCCAGATTCCTGCTAGCTAAGGAAATAGAACAAATAGAACTGAATAGAAACCCAGCAACTTGCTTTATCTAATTCAGCAGCAGAGGTGATGATTATCTGTGTTCTCCTTGCCTTGTAGTTCCAGTTGCAGTCATTTGAGATTGTGTGCAACACCTCCTGGCCCTCCGAAGACACCTGCTGTGACCTGCCTGCTCAGGTACATGAAACAGACCTATTACTTTTTGCATTTTTGTGTTTGTGTATAAAAGCAAGCCATGAAAGTCATGGATTTGGCCTTTGCAGAGGGACGAGGAGAGCTGTCCTGCCCCAGCCTACGCCTGCACCTGCACCTCCAACGCCCCCGGGAGGCCCGGAGACATGGGGCCAGCGGTGAGTCGGAACACTTAAGAGTGCATAGACTGTGGTCCCCATGACAACACTCATTCAGTTAATTCAGTTCAATTCAGTTCCATTCCGTTTTATTGATATAGCGCCAGACAATGTATGAATACGTCTCAAGGTGCTTCACAGAGGCCAGCTTGAACGTGAACTATGAATGATGATGGCTCTAAATGCTCCTTTCTCTGTGTTTTCTCTGTCCGTTCTAACTTTGATTGACCTGATTGACAGGGTAAGCCTGGTCCACGCGGGGAGAAAGGGGAGAAGGGTGAGGCAGGTCAAAAGGTGAGGTGCCAAACAGATAAACACATACTGTGTGGATGAGGGTCTATATACACTGACAATAGAGTATGTTTTGTATTACACAGAGTGGAGACATGACAGTCTGAATATGTAAGACAGTTCATTGGAGATAGTCCTGAACGTGATAAGAGGATGATTCCACTAGTCTAGCATGACATACATTGATCTTGTATGGTAACAATTAAGCCTCTAATTGTCTAATTCATGGTGAAGAATTGCAGTGTATACTATAATTTCTTCATCTTGTTTCTGAACAGGGGGAGATGGGCCCTCCTGGTACAGTAGGTCCGGACGGTGTGCTGGGAGCCATAGGCGCACGTGGACCCCAAGGCATCACTGTCCAAGGGAAAATGGTAGTAGTTCCTCTACAGCATTTCTTCCTCAGATATATTTTCAAGGAAGCCCTATAGACCTTATACATGGAAAGCTCTTTAGCCAGCTCATTCATTTCCGGTGAAGACAGGTGTGTTGTAGCCGCCGCTGTTGTTAATGTAATTAGTGTCTACACGGACCCGGTTGGGTGTTGCACCTAGTGAATCAGCACATTACGACAGAGAACGATTTATGCAATGTTAAAGTTGTAGAAAGAGTTGCCCTTTTGGGCAAACAAGACATTCAGTGTCGGAGTGAACGTGTAAGGAGCAGAATATAACAGAAGAAAATGAGCTGCCCAGAGAGCCCTCTGTGCATAAGGTCTGTTGGAGATCATGTGTGGAGAGGTGTTGAAGTGGATTATTATACGGCTCTTCACAATGCAAGTAGAACGCTCCATTGACTTGAATGGGATTTCCCAAAGTTCTAGAGGTCATTCATTTCGACTAGGGGACCTCTGAAAAATTAATGACCGCTGTCAATGGCAACAGATTTTCATTCAAAAGTGAAGGCAGATGGTTGATCAGCTGTGTTCTAAAGAACGTTTGATTCTAGTTCAGCGTGTGTTGCGAACTATTTGTCAGCAAAAGCAACAACGAAACAGTAACAATGTAAAGAGACATATCGTGGAGTTTATTTTTTTGTTTTGGCAAGGAGCCGTATAATAAGCAGGATAATGTATAGAACGCCAGTCATTATTGGGAAAACAAGTCCCTTCAGGGCGAAGCAAGACCCCTTCGCTGGCGCGTCGGGGTCCGGTTCTCCCTGTCGGAACTTATTTTTCCAATAATGACCGGCGTTCTATACATTATCCTTTACGTATGGTCTTGTAGGTTCATGTAAGTTTGTGCATGTGTGGAGAGGTGTTGAAGTGGAGTATGGTCTTGTAGGTTCATGTAAGTTTGTGCATGTGTGGAGAGGTGTTGAAGTGGAGTATGGTCTTGTAGGTTCATGTAAGTTTGTGCATGTGTGGAGAGGTGTTGAAGTGGAGTATGGTCTTGTAGGTTCATGTAAGTTTGTGCATGTGTGGAGAGGTGTTGAAGTGGAGTATGGTCTTGTAGGTTCATGTAAGTTTGTGCATGTGTGGAGAGGTGTTGAAGTGGAGTATGGTCTTGTAGGTTCGTGTAAGTTTGTGCACGTGTGTTCTCATAACTGTGCCAACGTCTCTTCTAAGGGACCACCGGGTGCAAGAGGAGAGAAAGGGGAGATGGGGAAACCAGGAAATCAGGTGAGCATGGCCAATGTCACATGACCCACCTCTGTCAGTCCTCAGCCAATCAGATCTCCTACACGATGTGCTTTAGTTGTGCAAAGAAAACTCTGTTTTTGCTTTATTCATCCTGCATTCATAATTGTCTTGCATTTTCTTTACACCTTCTCTCTTAGGGATCACCAGGTTCTCCTGGCCCAAAGGGTAGTCAAGGGAACCCTGGTCCTGAGGTAAAAGCACTTTAATAAGACACTCTGATGCAGTGCATCCAGTATAAGTATATATACTCTTTTGATCCCGTGAGGGAAATTTGGTCTCTGCATTTATCCCAATCCGTGAATTAGTGAAACACACTCAGCACATAGTGAACACACAGTGAGGTGAAGCAATCCCAGCGCAGTGAGCTGCCTGCAACAACAGCGGCGCTTGGGGAGCAGTGAGGGGTTAGGTGCCTTGCTCAAGGGCACTTCAGCAATGCCTACTGGTCAGGGTTCGAACCCGCAACCCTCCGGTTACAAGTCCGAAGCGCTAACCAGTAGGCCACGGCTGCCCGCCCATCCTTCACTCTATACAGAAATAAACACAAAGTTACACAAACAAACGTAAGAGCTTTGTCTATAATATATATGATTGTATCTTGAGATAATTTTGTGTCCACAACATTCAGGGAATCAGAGGTGTCGAGGGGAACATTGGATCTCCAGGCATTACTGGACCAAGGGTAAGGACCAGACACCACGATGTCTGTAAATCAGTAAAGGTGTTGGTCATATCTGGCGACGGCTGTTGACTGTGCCTCTTTCCCCGTCTTCCCCAGGGCTTTCAGGGGATGCCAGGACACCCTGGGCCAGTGGGTGACAGAGGACCTTTGGGGCCAGTGGGACCTTCGGTGAGCACCAAAAATGAACAAAAGTCTCAAAAGTGTCAATTATTCTCTTATAATAATGTGTATGTGTAATAATGTGTATTTTTTTTTTTTTTTTTGCCGTTCTAAAGTTGAGTTTGAATATTTAACATATTGCTTTCTAATATCTGTGGTTAGTGATTTAATCCCATTTCAATTTCAGGGTCTCCCAGGAAAAAAGGGAGACAGGGGAGAAAAGGTGAGTTGTGATGTGATGGGAAAAATAATAAAAATAATAATAATAATAATAAAAAATAATGCTCCTCATTGATTTTGGTATGACCATAGCGTCTAATTCTACCAGATTGAATAGATGGACTCTAGAAAATCCTGCTTGTTTGCTATTTTAAATGGACTTGTTTCACAGTAATCACCTGAAAAGGCTGATATTTAAAGTTATTTTTTTCTAAAATTTTAGGGGGAGCCACAGTCACTCGCCATGATCTATCAACTGGTGACAGAGGCCTGTGAAAAATTAGTACACAGTATGTACAACTAAAACACCCCAGAACACACACACAAACAACCACACACACACACACACACACACACACACACACACACACACACAGCTTCTGAAATGTAATCTATTAGTATTTCTTGTTGAGGATTTGCTAGCCCATTGATGAGCATGTGTCCGTTCAGATGAGGTTCTGAAGCTGGACGCCTTCATGAATGAGATGAGTCGGAAGCCTGTCCCCATCGAGGAACCTGTGGGCCCACCAGGCGAGCCAGGCATCCCAGGGTCCAAAGGCCCGCCAGGTCTTAGGGGCGAGCAGGGACGACAGGGAACGAGAGGGAAGCCAGGAAGGTCTGGCTACCCAGGAGAACAAGGTGGGTCACTGGGACACTGTGGACAACTTCCACTTACCAGGAATCACTCCTGTTAGCAGTAAAACGTTGGTTGATGAAGTAGCTGCTTTACCGCTACTGGGAACTAAGGATGAGTGTTAAAGGAACATGCCACCCAATGTCAGTAGTAATATATGTTCTTACCTTAACTTTCACGAGTTGAGTCATACCTCTCCCATGTTGGTACGTGCACTCAAACGCTCTGGTGCGCAGCGCGAATGTGTTAGCATGTTGCGCTACACATTGTAGTTCTCCTGTTTATTCGCTTGGAAAATCGCCACGTTTCATGTTGTTTGACCGTAGACATTTTAATCAACTACTCGTGTAACTGTATTTAAGTCGGGAAAACGTGGATGTTTTTG
The DNA here is from genome assembly GCF_018492685.1 of Alosa sapidissima. Taxonomy (NCBI): domain Eukaryota; kingdom Metazoa; phylum Chordata; class Actinopteri; order Clupeiformes; family Clupeidae; genus Alosa; species Alosa sapidissima. Next base: position 10,311,722 of record NC_055963.1, read on the forward strand.
ATTACTTCTACGTCTGGCTATGTCTGAGCCCGCTAGCATAGCAACATGCTAACACATTCGCGCCGCGCACCAGAGCGTTTGAGTGCACGTACCGACACGGGAGAGGTATGACTCAACTCGTGAAAGTTAAGGTAAGAACATATATTACTACTGACATTGGGTGGCGTGTTCCTTTAAGGGCTTAAATAACCAGTCTTCTGTTAAACAGTTTAGTCACATTGAAATAGCTTTAGACATCAGTACTGTATAGTGTGTATTTACATGAAAGTACATATAAGAAGCACACTGTTTAATTATACAGTATATGCAGTAAAAAAAAATATTTTTCATATAAAGCCATGCTGCAGTGTGTCCTCCTTAGTATAGGAAAAGCAGGGGAGAGACTAGTAAATGAGATTTGGTTAATCGTCACTATGTCTGATCCATTAACCAGGACAAAGAGGCCCTCCAGGCGAGAAGGGCAACTCAGGTGCTAATACACAGGGACCACCAGGGATCAAAGGATTTTCAGGTAATGTTCAAAGTCATATTGAGATATTAATTCATCATGTAACATATTTTAGAAGTGCCCTTGGTATGCAGCAGTACCTCATTACAGACTTAAAGATTACATTTGTTTGTCCTTGTGTGTGTGTGTGTGTGTGTGTGCGTGTGTGTGTGTATGTGCGCGGTGCATTTGTGCTGGTGTGGGTGTGTGTGTGTGTGCGTTTGTTTGTGCTGGTGTGGATGTGTGTGTGTGTGTGTACGTTTGTGTTTGTGTGAGTGTGTGTACGTTTGTGTTTGTGTGGGTGTCTGTGTGTGTATGTGTGTACATGTGTTTATTTGTTTATTAGGTCCTCCTGGAGAGACCAAAGTGGGTGATCCAGGTGCCAGAGGGGAAGATGGTGAGCAAGGCTCACCTGGCATTGCAGGAGCTGTGGGACAGATCGGGGAGATGGGCCCCCCTGGTATCTGTGACAGCAGCGGTGGCTGCAATCCCTCACCGGAGATTGGAGCAGGTTGGTGGTTTTATATTTACAAGAACCCTCTCCAACACACATCCCCAACATACTTACAGTACAGCACACTGCCCCCCGCCCCCAATACACAGCACATTGTCTCATGACATATTGCACACTGCCCTCTCCCCACATACACAGCACACTATCCCATCTCCCTTGTCATCCCCCCAACACACACACCAAGACCCCTGGCAGTTGGGTTAGCCCCTTGAGCCGTGGATCTGCCCAAGGTTTCTTCCTTGGTAAGGGAGTTTTTCCTTGCCCCTGTTGCTTGCCCCCCCATCCTTGTAACCCTTATGGAAGCCCATACATACACCACAACAATTCAGCTGATTCTTCACCTAGATGACCTTAGAGTTTATCACAAGGCCACTCACAGCAAAACCTTGTTTTGTGTTATAAGAAATGTCCACATGTCCTTTTTACTTCTTTTGTTTGATGTAAACAGACAATGTTCAGTGCCAGTAAAATAATCTTTTTTTTATTTCAGAGGACCCATACTATGGATACCTACCATGAGTGGATAGGTTTGAAAACAACAACACAGGGACAGCAATATACCACCTGTTCTTACACAATGTTTGTGTACAGATACATGTACACAATGTACATGTTTGTGTACGATTGTCTACAGAGACATGGTCCTAGGACAGACAGAATGACAGGAGCTGTCAAAATAATGCACTGCTCAGACAAGACTGACAAGACATGGCTGGACATTGGTCATATCAGAACTGCTATGAAGTGTGCATAAAAAGCTGCAGACCTCCCATTCTGAGTTACAGTGGTACGATATTCAGATATGCCTTCTATGATCTACAAATCTGCACACGTTTGATGACAAAATATGCCCATAAAGCCATTACAGCTAATGTTGAAGATTTAAATGCTGATTTAAATTGTGTGTGGAAGGTGTCTCTTTATTTCAAAATGAGTAAGCAGTATGTATGTATGATGTATGGAGTAACACATGTTTTCGCACTGATTATGTTTATAATGCTCATCAGTTTGTTGTATAATATTGTTTTTTTATTTATGTGTTGTGTGTGATTTTGTCATCTCTGCTATTCTTCCATTTTTTTTTTCCAGTTCAGTTCAAATTAATTTTACTTGTGTTATTATAAAACTTAACTGTGAGACTTTTTTACTAGTGCGCATGTTAAGCATTTAGAATTTGTTTGATGCCATACTAAATAATTGTATAATTTGGTTACTTTTGGGAATATATTGTATCTTGAAAAGATTTTGCTTTTACAAGTTGTACTTTGAGTTTGTCTTTTGTATATGGACAATACAGTCACTACCTACTAAACTATTCTTAAAATTAGGCTACTATAAGATATATTTCACTATGTGTCATATTCATCCGACATCCAAATACCCGTGTGTGTGCGTGTGTGTGAGTGTGTGTGTGTGTGTGTGTGTAATGGGGGGGGGGGGGGGGGGCTGGGTGTCTATCTGCCTGCCTGTGCATTGATGTATGTGTGTATGTGAAAGAGACAGCGAACACTGACTGAAAAACACTAGTACATTTGATATGGTATTGCCTTAATAAAAAGCTTTTGTACAAAATGTGTATTCATTTTTCTATGAAGAATGTGACATTGCATTTGGTCACTGATGGGGAAAAACTGATTTTTACCAAAATTTTACTTGACACCCAATCACAACAAACTGAAACTTACCTACCAAATATCTTCTGCAAAAGTCTGCAAAACTTTGGAGAGGAATATTACGTCAAAGGATACACTGCCATTTAAACTGCTACTCCTCAAACAAGGAAAATAAGTAGTCTATACTGTAGGCCATGTCATAATTTACAGTTTTTTCCTATTGCTTACACACTTTTTGCAGAATTTGGCTCATTATGTCAAAACTGCACACAGCCAAATAAAACATAGCACTTGGAGATTAACAACTCACATGTATGCCAAAATGAATCACTGCAATCAAAACTCAACAATCCTATCTAAAAATGTAATTATTGTGACAAAACCATACCATTTAAATTACTCTTTCAAATCAGCAGCAACACACTGATGTGCTAGTATAATTTTCTACAGTAATCACCTATAATAGCTATATGGCTAAAATATAGCAAAACAAATGTAACAAAAGAAAAGTAAAAAAAAAAATCACTGGAGAAATCGCTAATGGGGGGGGGGGGGGCACCTCAATGTCTGCATGCCCCTTCCATTGCTTGCAAAAGAGGCATGCAGGCATGTGGTTGGTGGTCATGCACTTTTCATTGGCACACTGAAAATAATTATTCTATTTAGAAATGGGGAGTAAAGGGGCAAATACTCAACGTAAAAGTACACACTTGAACAGGAGGTACACAATAACTTACCTGAAGTTTATTTGAAGGTATGTGTGTGGGTTTTACCAATTACCAGATGTGCTGGCATTTTGAATGGAAGAGTTTTCCCAATTATAACAGGATATTTGATTTTTGAAGAACGTGTCTAATGTAAAAAAAAAACGTGTGTAGTGTTTTGCAATAAGTGTGTTGCAGAACTGCAAACAATGTGCAAAGCAGAACATGTGTTTAAGCTATGGTTACACAGTGTTTAAGGTATGCTAGGTATGTTTAGGTATTGAGGCTTTGGTCTAAGCATTCGTTTTTAGTGTGTAAGCAATAGGCAAAAACTGTAATGACGCTATGGCTCCACCTAGTGGTGCACATTTCCCCGGAACCAATAAGTGGCGTTTGTGGTACGGACAAAATATCTTGTTACGCCTACATCCGTCGGTGTCCCAACATTCCAACATGGCAAGTAGAAAGAGTAACAAAAAGCAAGAGAAGGGAGACAAATATTCTGTGTTGTTACCCACTTACAATGAACGAGAAAATCTACCTCTTATCGTATGGCTCTTGGTTAAATACTTCGGCGACAGGTGAGATGCCGGACATTCAGGTTTTCGCATCTTCAACTGGATTGACAGATAAGCTGCAGCTTCTGACAGTCAAGAAGTTATGATGACCTAATACAAAATTCAGCTCATTTTCTTGAATGATTTGCCTATCTACTATGTAACTAACGATAGTAACGGTTTGTATCAGTTTGCATTGTACCTTCGAAGCCATTGTAATGAAAGGCTCAACATTTAGTTGTGTTCTGCTACTTGAGTTTTAGATTCATTCAGCTAACCAAATTAACCTGAATTCAAATGTGTGTTGACAAGTCACGGCTAGCTAACTAACGCTTTATTACTTTCAGTACCTAACTTGCATTGGTTTCAGTAGCTAGGACGATGACGGATGTTCTTGATTTTGTGTTGTTGTACACTACAACAATCATTCAATGTATGTTGTGTGTAGTGGGTACAACTACGAGATAATCGTCATTGATGATGGAAGCCCTGATGGAACACTACAAGTTGCTGAAGAGTTGCAGAAAATCTATGGCGAGGACAAGATAGTGAGTGGCGGGGGGGGGGGGAGGGGGGATCATTATTGTACGCCTAACAATTAACTGCTTTAAAAGTTGTTAACTACATTTTGTTCTTTACAGTTACTCAGACCCAGAGCAAAAAAACTAGGATTAGGTAAAGTATTTTTCCTTTTTTCAATTTTGTAACATTTTCCATATGATGTTGTGCATGGTATATATAGTAGGAAGCATGACAACAAACTCAAATACTTCATCCTCTTTTCCACATAGGCACAGCTTATATCCATGGCATCCAGCATGCCACTGGCAATTTTATCTTCATCATGGATGCTGATCTCTCTCATCATGTATGATTATTTGAATATTATGATTATTACTGTAGACTATGCCTATATCTGTGGTTCTTTTTTTAGAGTAAATGTTAGAAGCACTATATATGGCAATTGACCACATATGCATTAAAGAGCTATGCCATTTTTGACGTTATAAGTATTTGCTTACAGTATTCAGGAACATGGCAAAAATGCATTAAGGTCTTCGGTAAAGCTTGAAATAAGTAAATGTACAGCACATTGAAATGTTCTACGTTTCTGTTGCAGCCTAAATTCATTCCAGAGTTCATAGAGTAAGTCCTTCCTTTTGTTTCCAGAAATCACAAACTCCATGATTGTTTTCTTCAAGGTTTCAAGTCTGTGTATCATGTGTTTTCCAAATCCATACCGAATGTATGATTCTGTGTGTTTGTTCCAGAAAACAAAGAGAAGGTGGATTTGACGTGGTCTCTGGCACAAGGTACAGTGGAAATGGAGGTGTGTATGGATGGGATTTGCGCAGGAAACTTATCAGGTAATGACCACGTCCCCTCTTTATCAGTCAAATTTAAGATTAGATATTTAATTTGAGGTTAAGAATGTCTGCTTTTCCCCACTCTTTCCGTCATTTCAACACCATCCCAGCCGGGGAGCAAACTTCGTCACACAGGTGCTCTTACGACCTGGAGCGTCAGATTTGACAGGAAGCTTCAGGTAAGACGTGTGTGTGTGTGTGTGTGTGTGTGTGTGTGTGTGTGTGTGTGTGTGTGTGTGTGTGTGTGTGTGATTGTGATCCTGCAGAATGGAATGTCGCTAAGTGCTTTAAGGTTGTATTCATGTTCTATGGGCTCATATCTCTGTGTTTCAGGCTATACAAAAAGGAGGTGTTGGAGAGCTTGATAGAGCGATGTGTGTCTAAGGGCTATGTCTTTCAAATGGAAATGATTGTGCGTGCTAGACAACTGGGATACAGTATTGGAGAGGTAAGACCCAATGAAAAAATCCATAATATCAACAATTCTCCTTCTGCGCCTATGCACAATAATCTGATCTTGATATATTATATCCGACTCATTTCAATAGGTCCCCATCTCATTTGTGGACCGTGTTTATGGGGAGTCCAAGCTGGGAGGAAATGAAATTGTCTCCTTCCTGAAAGGACTTCTGACCTTGTTTGCAACAACGTAAACTAAATCATTAATCACATAAACTGAGTCATGAGACAAGCTTAAATGGTAGCCTGTTTTGCGTAGAGTCAGTCCATCATAATACTTTCATAATGATGAATTTATATTGTATATGGGAAGTGAAGATAGTCAGTCATATTGGCAGTGGATTTTTATATGTGCTCTTTAGAGAAATGTTCTACTGTGAGATGTCGATTCAGTTGTGCCCAAGGCACTACATCAAGCAAGGCAACTGAATTTTCAGCATACTGTTCAAAAATTAAAGATGGTCAAAAAAAACAAAAAACTGGCACGTCAAATTTGAATGTGCTGTTGCTCATTGCATATATTTATTTTTTCACCTGTACTTCACTGCAGTTATGAAAGCAACTGATGGGTTGGTGTGACCAAATGCTCGGCTATCATTGTATGTCATACTGTGATAGTGCACTGAACATTATGTGACAGAAGCCAAGAGATTTACTGTTTACTGTAGTAGTCACATTTAGCATAAAATTAAACCTTTGACATTAATAATGACATCTATGTAGGGTGTAAAGCGGTTTATATTGCTGGAGGTATGGTTGGTCAAACCCATGTTTGCTATGAAATTATAATGCACTATGTGCTTACCAAGTGTGATATCAGGATCAATCTTTTTATTGTCTTTTGAATCTTTGCTCCATTTTGTAATAGAAATGATTGGAATTAATTATTGATGGAAATCTTAATCATGATTCTGACTTTTTTTATTATTAGGCATATTAATATCATTCAGATTATACCTGTACAGGCAGTGTAATCACAGCAGCTAGTTAAGATCTATTTTTGGACATACCTGGAATGAGCTTGTAGCATTTGCCTTTCTTTGTGTTCAGTGCGATTTAACAGGTGTATATGTAGTTGTCTTGATCTTTAGTGAGGGGTATAGCATAATTCTGTTGGATGTTTCTCCAAAATTGTAATTGTTTTAAAAAATATATTTCTATGTTGCCTGTAATGAGTTACATTGTTACCAAAATGATCATTGCTCTTCCATATTGTCCTGATTGCTGTCTCTATTAAATAAATAAAGTCATATTGAGTAGGTTATCAATTTGCTCTGGCATTCTGCTTTAACTATGTATTTTTAAGAATGCCATAGACTCAGTTAGGGGCTAAATAATGATTGTGTGTCACGATCTGACTAATCTCTTTGTCTGGGCATGTTGATCTCTTCTCTTCTTTCCCGGTGTCGTATTGACTTGTGAGGAAAGGTTATTAATGACCTTTGTGCCATAGAGCGTATCCAAGGCGGTTTACATTATGAATTTGTAGCTTTTTATCCATCATAACTGACAATGTTCATAAAAAAAGTCATTATGTAAATAAGGACTTTTGATTACTGAAGTTTTTGTGATTGGCCTTGGAAACTGATTCAACCTGTTATTGTCCAGGCTACTGTTACCTTCTTATGATGCTTATGAACACAGGACCACTTTGGCTGTATAGGTTACAGGACCACTTCTGAGTACTGATGGCAGAAGTACAATTTAATGATTATCATAATCTTTCATTTTCTTCGTCTCTGATACAGTGTGTTAATATACTGAGGTAATGCAACACAATGTCAACTAGCGTAGTACTCTGTACATATATAGTGGACAGTGAATGCATATTTCTTAGTTTGTTATAAGTCTATAATTACACTTGTTGACAGTGTTACAGATAGAAGTAGCATTTCAGGAGTGTGCTGCTTATGATGACTGACATTTGGTCAGTAATAAGACTGAGCAATGAGTAGGCCCACACTCATGGGATCAGTTGAGCTGTGCCAGCTGCATTGGCACATGACTACAAAATGGGTGAAGATGTATGAGTTAATCCCAATATTTAACCCCTTCATGAAAAAAAAAAACACTCATTTAAAGGGGATACCACCAACTGTGCACACACATAGATGCTCACAGTCACTCCCCGTCCCTGGCACTGAAAAGTAGTCCCGGTGAACAGCGCCACCACCTGAAATGATAGTACTCCGACGCTGGGTAAGTACTCAGGCACTGTATACATCCGAGTCTCTGTGGGGGAAGCAAAGGGGAAGGCACCAGATGTAGTCTCAACGCATGCGTTCACTGTCAGTTGCGCTTCTGAGAAGGGCGCCCCCTGTGTTCCAAACGTGATAAGTGCAGATTGGGTTTGTTTACCCCAGTGTTAGAGCAGAAGGGAAAATCGCCTCAGCAATCTTCATCAGAGACACTGGTGTCGTCGTGAATTTCAAGAGGAAGGGGAACCGCTACTTAACAGGTATGATTGATGACCGTGTGACAGTCCCATCTCTGATTTTCTGTACTCAACGGCTCTCTCTGTCGGCACAATGAGTTTTTATGCTAATCAAACACATATGTCACTTCCGCCCTTTTAGACACGCCATTTTGGACAGAGCAGGCGCTGGATTGGGTTGTATTGTCTGTGTGGGAGATGAGGGAATAGACTAGCGTTAATTGTGGACAGTTTTGGATTATCTGATTGTGTAGGTATCCGGGTAAACCCCGTTCACAACAAATGCCAATAACTCGAAATAATCAACTACTCTTCTGTAACACTAGTATTCTTAAGGATCACCTAACTAGATGAGTTTCAGCACATCATCCCCGGTAACCGAACAGAGGGAGACGGACAGCTCTGACTCCGCTAGTTGTAGAAGTCGAGCTCCCTCTCTTGGTGTGGTGTGCCCGTTTCGAATGGTTTCAGCGAGGCTGTGTATTGTGCCTACCCCATTGGAGGAAGAGGAGGGAAAGTGAGAGTGCCGGTCACGTTTTTGTGCCTGCGGTTGTGCTGGAATAAGAATTGCCTTTTCGGGAGAGACAGACTCGTAGCCAGGTAACTAACTTCTACTTAAACAAGAGGCTAGCTCGCTACTGGGATGTTTAGCTAAGATAGCATTAATGCTAACAACAGGAAACATTGAAAATACAGAAAAATAGCTTGGACGCTAGGATGGCTAACGTTAGCTAAATGTCGTATCCCTGCTACCAGCGCAATGGCCCTTCTTGAAAGCAGTGGATACTCTTCCAGTCACACTTCATAGGACACTCTTTGTCAGATATCGTGAAGAATATAACATGAGTTTATATTGTGGTTCCCCCGTTTACATCAGCCAAGAAGCTCGTTTCCATAGCCCACCGCCTTGCCTGCTAGCGAAGGGTAGCTTTCTGAGATATGTCAGCTAGTAGCCTACATCAGTCAGCAGCCAGCTAGCCTGTCGTCACCCCCATTGACAAACAGTTCGTGCCATAAGATTGGAACTAACGTTAGCTATCCGGTTTGCTCCTGTGTTTTTTCGATGTTTATTCTGTGTACTGCATTGTGTTGATGAACTGGTCAACTATTCTAGGCTGTCGACTGATTTCTTACGATGTCCTTTCATATTGAGCTGCTTTCACTCCGGTTAGAGAAGCTTTTCAACTTACTATTCATGTCTGTAGCTTAACGTTGCCCCGCTAACGTTAGCCACCTGGTTTGTTATATTTTATTAAGTTTGTTCAAATGCTTGTTAGTATCAAGTCATAACTTACTTGGCGAAGTGATCGAAACATTTGATCTTAAAACTAAATCATTAGCGACTTCAGAGAGGTGAAATAGGCTGATGTGATAACTTGAACAAGTCTATCTCTACAATACCGTTTGTGCATGTCCCTCTGATGGCCGGGACACCTACATTTATTAGATGTTAATAGGTCCACTGGCTTATGCTAGGTGACAAACATTTAGCTATAATTGTTATTGTCTTTCTGCGCGGTGAACGGGACTACAGCATGTTTGGACATTTTATCCCACAATAGTGAGTCAGTCACTGCCCTGTATGACGCACCTCTAGATACTTTGTTAACGTTTCTGTTCAAATGGGAAACAATCTTTCCTATGCAGTTTTGTTGTGCTCGTATGGACTCTGATTGGATGTACCAAGGTGCTACAGATGTCAAAGTTCGCTGACACTGTCAAATGTCCTCCCATTTATCCCGGCATCTATCCGCTCCATAAATTTGTTTTCTGTTCCAAAAACCGTGTGACAGAGCAAACGATAAATAGACAAATGCCAGCTCTCATCCCTGTCAGTTCTAAGTAATGACGTTTTCAGGCAGCAGCTTGCATCTAAAGTCGTGTTTTGTATGGTGTTGTCATCCTCTGCGTCTAGAGCTGCTAAGCGTCGTTCCTTTAAATCAGCAACTACTAAAGGGGAGACACCCACTTACTTAGGGCAGCGGTTGCATTTCAGGTCAGCAAAGGTAAATGTTACCTTTGAAAGCCCCCTTCCTCCCTGAGCGTTCCATCTGATGACGAGATCTGTTTAGATTCTCATGGTCATTGTCTGTTGTGGGAAAACAGGGAACCGTTGGTGCTGCTGTTCCAGCTGGCCCTCAGTCTGGCAGTCTTGATTCCTGCCCCCACCCAAAAAAAAAAAAAAATCCTTCTCTGCAGACATGTTGTATAGGTTGGGCTCTGCTGCTGTTTCAGTAGGAGGCGCCATCCTGTGATAGCAGGCAGGGAGGCAACCAGAGAGGAGAAAAAAAGAAGGGGGGGGGGTGGAGGGCAAGCATGAAAGGAGAGGCTTATATAACAGGGAGGCAGAAGCGTTCTCTAGCGCCATCTACAAATGATGGGAGAAAGCAAGGCATTGAGAGAAAAAAGCCCAGCCCTTTGCTGAAGCTGGAACAAGCAGACAGACAGTTAGCTTAGTACACCCTACCCATAATCCCTCAGTGGAGGAACCTCACAACCCCTGTTTTGACTGCCAGCTCAGGGGATGGATCTGGGGGGTGGTCCTCATCAGTGACAATCAATAGTGGCCATGTGGCCGTCAGTTGACCTTTGACCTACATGACCTTTTCACATCATCTGTTTATTTTTATAATTAAGCCTTGTTGTGTTCTTCAGCAGGCATATTAAGAAAGTTTTCAGGCATGTGTTGGTAACCCGATGAGTACTTTCAATCTGTACGATTTTAGGTTTTGTTTGTTGTCTGTTTCTCTGATCTGTGTACCACAAAGAGCATGACAGCGGTCATGTGATTTTCCAGACCATTTTTCTCTTCTGCTTTGTTTATGTGCAACTAATGTCAAAGGCTGCTAGAGTTTGTTTGCCACTCTTAGTTTGGGGTTGTCTTCAAAAACCAAGGCATCAGTTAGCCTCTGGACAAAGGGCAAAGACAGGGGTCTGTTTTGTTAGTTGTCATAGGTGTTGGACTCTTGATCTGAGTACTTCGTAAATTGTGCTGCTAATTTAGAGACATTCACATGTACTCTTCTCTGATTTCTTATATTCTGTCTTTCTAAGTGGGCAGCATGTTCCAACTCCCAGTCAACAACCTTGGCAGTTTACGCAAAGCCAGGAAAAATGTCAAGAAGGTGCTTGGAGACATCGGCTTGGAGTTTTGCAAGAAGCATATTGACGTGAGTACACTTGGCCCCAGACAAGGCACTTCCTCGCCCACTTAAGCAGCTGTAAACAAATCAATAGATTTATCACTTCTTCTCTACTAAGTCACTTATCTCATGTCGTCTTTACACTTACAAGGTTGGCCAGTTGTGATGTGATTGCTTTTCACATGTACACTTAATTATGTGACTCTTTGAGAGGAATTCCGTTAATACATGCATTGTAAATTATTTGTGATTAAATATATATTTTTTTAAATATGTAAAAAAGATATTGATCTGGACTCGTAGCTGAGTCTTTCTGCAGTTAGTGCAGCGCCACAGGTAGTGACCATGTTCCCTTCACCCCTCCACAGGATTTCAAAGACTTTGTTCCAAATGATTTCTACCTAAAACACACTACGTGGGACGATGTGTGCATGTATGATCCTTCTATGACCAAATCTCAAGTAAGTGTTGTGTGTCTCAACTTATTTATTCTCCTTGTTGAACGCCAGTGCCTTTGCTTTAAGCTTAATTCCTAACTTGTTTCGTCCTCCGTCTCCCCATAGGACTATCGCTCAAAGCCATTCTGCTGCTCAGGATGTCCCTTCTCCTCCAAGTTCTTCTCGGCCTACAAAAGCCACTTCCGCAATGTCCACAGCGAGGATTTCGAGAACCGCATCCTCCTCAACTGCCCGTACTGCACGTACAATGGCAACAAGAAGACTCTGGAGACCCACATCAAGCTGTTCCACATGCCCAACAACATGATGCGGCAGGGCCAGCAGGGGGCCATGGGCGCCCTCAGCAAAGGCATAGACAAGGCCACCGTGGAGCAGCCGGTTTACTACTGTAAGAAGTGTACATATCGGGACCCACTGTACAACGTTGTGCGCAAGCACATCTACCGGGAACACTTCCAGCACGTGGCTGCACCGTACATGGTGAAGCCGGGGGAGAAGGTCACGCCGCCCAACGGGGCGACCGGAGCTGCTGCCGCGGCGGCCACTGGCGCAGGTGCTGCCGGGGGGAGCGGGGACACCGGCACCGGAGGCGCCGCAGGTGGCAACAGCTCTGCCATCCACTGCAAGCGCTGCCTGTTTGTGCCACGCACCTACGAGGCGCTGGTGCAGCATGTAATTGAGGACCACGAGCGGATAGGGTACCAAGTCACCGCCATGATCGGTCACACCAATGTGGTGGTTCCCCGTGCTAAGCCGGTGATCATGGTCTCGCCCAAAAATCCAGGGGACAGTAAGGGCATCATCGGGGTCACTCCCAAGGGCACGGTGGTGACTGCCGGGGTGCGCCCACTCTCCACCCAGCAGCTAAGCCGTATCGTGATCCCCAAAGTGGGCCTCAACTCCTCAGGGCTCCTATCGGGCCTGAAGCAGGGCACCTTCGGACTGAAAGCAGGGACCACGCAGTCCGTGTCCATAGGTGGGCAGCAGGTGCGCATAACATTACCTGGCAACGCCCAGGTATCAGTGCCACAGCAGTCCCACGCAGCCAAACCTCACCTCTCCACCAGCGGCGTCCGTAGCCCCGTGGCTGTAGGCTCCTCCTCCACGCTGAAGACGTCGCCGCTGACCCCACGCGTGCAGGCCGCCGCCACCATCGTCTCCTCGGTGGTGGCCAAAAAAGGCGGCACGTCGGTGATCGGCACGTCCTACACGCAGAAGTGGAAGATCTGCACCATCTGCAACGAGCTCTTCCCCGAGAACGTCTACAGCTCGCACTTCGAGAAGGAACACAAGGCGGAGAAGGTGCCCGCCGTGGCCGCCTACATCATGAAGATCCACAACTTCACCAGCAAGTGCTTGTACTGCAACCGCTACCTGCCCAGCGACACCCTGCTCAACCACATGCTCATCCACGGCTTGTCGTGCCCGCACTGCCGTGCCACCTTCAACGACGTGGAGAAGATGGTGGCGCACATGCGCAGCGCGCACCCCAACGAGCCCGTGGGGCCCCGTACCGACTCGCCCCTCACCTTCGACCTCACCCTCCAGCAGGGGAACCCCAAGAATGTCCAGCTGATCGTCACCACCTACAACATGCGGGACGCCCCGGAGGAGTCGGTGGCCTTCTACGCGCAGAAAAGCAGTGCCTCTTCCTCCTCGCAGGTCAAGAAACCCACCACGGGCACTCCGGCAAAGCCGGACGGCGAGGCCCAGGATGGCGCGGCGGCGGCAGCGGCAACTGCAACGGCACCAGCAGCGGCGGTCAAAAGCCCTCCGCAGGCAGCGGTGCCCTACAAGAGGGACGTGGGCAAGACGCTGTGCCCACTGTGTTTCTCCATCCTCAAGGGCCCCATCTCGGACGCGCTGGCGCACCACCTGCGCGAGCGGCACCAGGTCATCCAGACGGTGCACCCGGTGGAGAAGAAGCTGACGTACAAGTGCATCCACTGCCTGGGGGTGTACACCAGCAACATGACTGCCTCCACCATCACCCTGCACCTGGTGCACTGCCGCGGCGTGGGCAAGACGCAGAACGGCAAGGACGCCAGCAGGCCCACACCGTCCTCCAAGTCCGGACAGTCCCAAAGCTCCTCGCTCAAGCGAGCGAGTGCTGAAAACGTCGACCCGTCTGACCCGAAGCGGCGGAAGGCGTCGGCGGCGGGAGCGGAACAGGCTTCGGGACCCGGTTCCGCGGGGGATAAGTCGCCGGAGGAACCTGTGACGCTGGTTCTAGATCCCAAGGGCCACGAGGACGAGTCGTACGAAGCACGCAAGGCCTTCCTCACCAAGTACTTCAACAGGCAGCCGTACCCTACGCGGCGCGAGGTGGAGAAGCTGGCGGCCAGCCTGTGGCTCTGGAAGTCCGACGTGGGCAGCCACTTCAGCAACCGCCGGCGGAAGTGCGTGCACGACTGCGAGACGCGGCGCTTCCAGGTGCTGCTGGGCTTCAAGATGCGCGACGTCCACCGGCTGCAGCACAGCATGGGTTTCCCCGGCAACCTGCAGTTCCAGCACCACGAGCCGGCGGACAGCCGGACATCCCCAGGCTCCATCGGCCGGTCCGAGGAGGCCGTCAAACGGTGGTTGAAGGATGGCGCCAACACTGGTACCGCCAACACTGGTACCGCCAACACTGGTACCGCCAACACTGGTACCGCCAATGGAGCCGGTCGGCGGCGTTTGAGTGCTGCCTTGCCAAAGGGTCCCCAGGGAACGCCAACCAGTGACCAAAGCAAGACAATCAAGAAGAGCTTGACCCCTCCTAGCGTGGTGACCTCGGAGCTCATCACGCTCGACTCAGACAGCGAGTCGGAGGAGAACGCAACGGATGGGAAAGATGGGGGGGAACCTATGGAGACGGACCAGAACACTGTCGAGGGACAGACTGTAGACGCAAAGGCGGCAGGAAAGAAGGGGGAGGAGAAGGTGGAGGAGGGAGAGGAAGGCGTCCCGGACTCTGGAGAGGTCCATGGGGAGAACGGCTACGGACTCAACGAAGAGCCTACGAAAGCTGTGAAGCGCAAGGCAGGGTCCCGGCGAGACGCCAAGACGAAACTCAGACAGACAGGACCAGGGGCCCAGCTAGGCAAGCAGCAAGTCTAACTGGCACAGCAAGGACATTTCTCGCACAACACAGTACTCCCATACCTGCTCAAACATAACCATAAACACACACACACACACACACACACACACACACACACAGATGCGCACACAACACACCGTGACATTTGTTACAACTGACATATGCCAACAACTCTGCCTCACCCAAACTCATGCGAGCCATAATCAGTGGCTCTGATGAGAGGAACAAGGGAGGGAAGACCAGGGCCTGAGAGAGAGGCTACCTCCCACCACCAGAAGCCATTGTTTTGCGGTTAGAAGTGAAGTTTATTTACAATGTACTTTATTCAGATTCAGAGTTTAAAAAAAAAAAAGAAAAAAAAAAAAAAACAAGTGGGGAGAAATTATTTTACATGATCTCCAGGGCAGGGAACGAACACACTGAAAAATGCACCAAACAATAGAAGACAGCTTTTTGCCGTCAATGTCGTTGGCTTTCGAGTTTAAAAAGAGTACTTATTGGTTTAGCCACTAACTTGAGCCGTGGCAAAGATGAGTTGGATATTTAGATTTTAATAATTACAAGTTAGGCGTTTCACATAGGCATACTGAAGAGCTATTGTATATTTGTACAGTCTTTTAGACACATCTGAAGAGATGTCGGTGTAGGTGTATTCATTAAATAAAAATGCTATTCATTTTTTTGTGCACAGATTAGATTGTCATATGTTCTACATTGGTTCACTTAGACAATGGATGTGGCTTCGGTGGCTATTCCTTTTTTTATCGGGCTCTCTTCATTTTTGATGAAAAACCTTTAGCAAAAAATAATATATCTATATATTAAATGCACATTAAAATGGACATATTCTCATGCTTTTTTGGCTGGTTACTACTACTACTATTATTATTATTATTATTATTATTATTATTATTATATTTTTTTATTGGTAGTAATTATTACTTTGGTTCTACTGTATGATCAGTTTTTATTCCCTGTCTGGCCTCCTGTCTACCCTTGGGTCAGAGTTTTGGGGCTGGTTCACTGATGGCTGTAGCTCTGTGTATGTAGGCTAGACTGTGGTAAATTCAGCCTTTGCTGAACAGTACTTGCCCCCCACCCCCCCTTTTCTTTGCATTGTTGACCTTTTTGACCCCTTAAGACTGAGCTCTTGTGTTTGTTTTTTTTATTGTTTTTGTTTTTTTTGCCCATGGTGCCCGGAGATCGTTGGCTGTTGACCTGACTTTGCTGTGTGTACATGTTTAATTTGTGACCTGCGATTTCTGTTCTTTTTTTTTTTTTTTTTTCTTTGGTTGTTTGTTTTTTTTGTTTTGTTTTTGTTATTTTGTCACTTAAGCATTTCTGAACAATAAAGTGCTGTATTGTGCTTCTCACACTGGTTTGAATCCTGCCATATTTGCAATGACTGTAGATCCTTAGGTCTTCCCGTTTCAGCACAGCCCTGATCACAGGTGGTGTTGTGTTCATATTCAAGACAAATAGCATCCAGGATATTTTGGTTCAGACTTGGGTTGTAAGAAACCGAGGAGAATATATTCAAACAATCCGCCATTATGTTACTGCTAGCATTGGTACCATATATTGTTATGGCTGGTGGTTGTGGTTGTCCCTGAAAACATGAAGGAATGCTCTGCCTGTGAATTTCACAGGCCTAGATCACTTGTCCTGTGTACTCCCTTAATTTGGGGGGTGGGGGGGATGTGCATGTGTCTGCATGGCGAAGGGGTTGGTGTATTGGGCAGATTATGTTTTCTATAAATGTCTTGTATTAGATATGTGGAGGCCTAGGAGTCTTTTTCCTTTCAGGGAGAGGCTACAAAATGGAGGGAAACTACCCCTTTGCAAGAGCACCCTCCTTCCCTCTCTCCCACCCCACCTCCCCCCCACTGGCTCACTGTTCTTGCTGTGCTAGTGTGAGGAGGAAAAAGGGAGGGAGAGAGACAGAAAGAAAAGAGAGAGGAGACAAGGGTGGAGAGGGAGGGAGTGCTAGCAAAGGAGGAAGGAGGGAGGGAGAGGAGGCCCGACTCACTCTGAAGGGAGGCTGTAGTCGTGTTCTCTGAGCTTCTAGAAGAGTGGAGGAGGAGGGGGGGAGGGGACAGAAAGAGAAAAGCGAGTGAGATGGAGCAAGCGAGGGAGTGTGTGTGAAAGTGAGGGAGTGAGAGAGAGAGAGTGAGGGAGGGGGAGGGGAAAAAGAACTGAGGAGGCTGCAGTAGCAAGCAGAAATCTACGAATGGTGCCTCCTAGCGGCCGTGAGGAGCAGCCATTGACTCCTACTGCCCCTAGTGGTGTGTTTTGGAGCCGGCAATTGCTTCTGGCCTGCCTACTGCTGCTGCTATATCACCCTCCCTCTCTCTCCCTCCCTCCCTCCCTCCTGTTCTCCGCTCAAGTTGTTTCATTCGTCAGCGATGATGTCATCTTCCTCTGTCAGTCTCTTTGTTATGTGATTGAAGGTTTTGGATATCTGTTCGATTTGGACATATCAGGGTGTGTGAGTGCTGCCGGGTAGAGCAGGCCCATGCCAGGGCTTCATCAGGTCAACTGAAGGCAACTCCCTACATGTAATAGCATGTTGTCAGGCTGTTATTACATATACAGTAGACGTGCCAAGCTTAGATGGCAGAACATCTTCGTTTGTTTGTCATGCCAGACAGGAAACTGGCTGAATTGAAACTATCAAGTTCACTTTTCCATTATCATTCCAGCATCATGCGCAATGTTATGTTTTTGTTTTGTTTTTAAACAAAGAGCATTGCAGTGTGAATTTTTGGCAGTCACCAAGATGAATGGAGGAGCAAAGTCACCATGGATTCTGGTCAGCTGATCCTTGTCATTTGACCTCTGCCTCATAATATTAAATTATTAGCCCTCCCATATCCAGTAGAAATGTAGCCATATGATATTCTTGATCTTGTTGCATTACTTGCTACACTTAAAAGTCTTCAATTCAGTGGATTTTTATTGTGCTTCATTACTCTATATGCCCCAGAGGCTTCATCTCTCTGTTGTATCTCCTGCAGCTTATACTGAAGTGGTGATGAAAGATGATAATATTTACCCACAACTTCTGGACAGAGGTTGTGGACAAACCTCTAAGGGCACTACCTCCAGAACATCTCACATACTTTATCATTTTATGCAACAGAAAACAATGTACAAAATGTGATCTTAAGCATCGCAGATAATTTAAAGGCATCCTCCTCTTTTTTGATTCAGCTCCAGAAGAATATCATATTGAATATTGTGTACACAGTACACATTCGTAATATTATTGACTGCACTCATTTTCTGGTCTTGCTACAGTTTTCATCCTCATGAAATATGTTAATGATGTGTACATAAACCAGGTCACATTGAACAAAGGCATTTGAAGAGGAAACTTTTCTTCAACAGTTTAAAGTTTGTGGAAGAGAACAAGACATTCATTACATGTTGAAATGCCTATCTGCTACATGGACTCTGCCAGGCAGCAATAACAACTAACACGCATTCTATATTGGTACCAAAGACATTAAGAGACAGATTAGCAAGCTCAGACTTAACCTCAAACATTCACAAGCTTTTTTTTTAAAGACCTCATTAAGTGGTGTAGCCTATAAAAATGGCAGGTGGTTGAATTTACATAGAGTTTCATGATAATTATGTCTGCAGGTTATCTGGCTATATAGGGTGTGAAATTTCACAAACAGCACATGCTATCATATCTCTTTCAGTGCTCCTTTTCTAGTCACATCCCCCTTTGACATTTTGGGTCATTTTTCTGGGACGTTGCAGATGTCCTCAACAGAATGCTCATATTTCTGTTCTCTGAGCTGGAACGCCTTTGTCTGACTCCTCCATATAGTATATGATGCCTCACTGTGCAGACGTATGACCGTGACCGTTCCCCTTACTGAAAGTAGAGAGCAGTAAGAATGTACCCTCATTCTTATAATTGGTTTATTTTGAAAGTGTATGTGCAGTTGAAAGTAAATGACCAAACTGCTACACATCAGTGAGAAAACCTACTTTGTGGTAGACAGATACGGTGCCCTTTAAAAAGGCCATAAAGTGCCTGTTGTACACTTCAAAATCGTGTTTCCTGTAAAACACAGCCTGCAGCATACTTTCTGGTGTTCAGTAGATCAAACTGGATCTCAAGCGCTCCATACATCCCAGATTTGAAAGCTGAGTTCTTCAGAGTACATTGTTCTGCAATTGCAAATAGGATGAATGTGTTGTAACAGTTGTAAGCTACCAGCAGATGGCAGTAATGCCATGAGTCATTAGTCAGATGTACACAAGGCAATATCAAAGACAGAGATAATGTTAAATCATTGTGTTTAATCATTATTATTCTAAGAAATATAAACTTTTAAAGTCAACAGACAACAGTTCTTGACCTATGACCATGAACGGCCAGGGTTTGCCATTTTTGGTGACAGGCTCCTGACAAACCTGCCTGGTAGAATCCCTGAGGAGCTACCCTCTGGGCACAGTTATGGGCAGTCGCGGTGTGGCTCTGGTTGGCATGCGTCCTCATGCCCACAAGCTTTGTTTTTGTCAGAGGAAGCCCTGCGTGCCCGCTCCAGCACTCAGTGGGAAGTTACTGCAGCCCACTTCCTGTCCTGGGCGCGGGCCACCAGAGCAATCTGTGCCCTCCTTGGGATGTGGTGGGCAGCTCAGTCACACGCCCCCTCTTATGCCACCGAGCAGCATGCTAGATGACCTCACGACTCAGCGTGGCGTCCATTTTTCACTGTTAACAGCAACAATCAAGCTTTGAAGACGGGAATTTTTTGGCCAGATTAGTGTGCGTGTGCGTGTGCGTGTGTGTGTGTGTGTGTGTGCATGTGTGTGCGTGTGTGCGCCGCTGTAGCAAGGCAGCTCACTGCTCCGGGTTAGTGTGTGCTTCACCTCACTGTGTGTTCACTAATTCACGAATGGGAAATCCTTGTATACGCAAGTATACTTGGCCGAGAAACCTGATTTACATTTACAATTTACATTGTACCGTATTTATAACTCATCTGCATTAATTGGCTAAGTCACTGTGAACAAACTGGACAGCATGCATTGCACTGATGATGAAGTCAAATCCATGGCTACCACATAGTCTATCATTACAATATTTATAAGGTCAGTGAGAAATATATGCAGCGAGGCATTATCGTACATCCTTACAGAGTTCCTATCGATATTCTACAGAGGAGCCCTGGCATTGTGAAATATTCATCAAGTGACATGGTCACGCTGTGGAGGATCCTCTCTGCACAACAGGGAGATCATTCAAAGAAGAATTGTGGGGCTGATTTCAACTCCTTCAGGGGATGTGCTTTTCCTTCCTCTCTCTCTCTCTCTCTCTCTCTCTCTATCTCACTCTCTTTGCCTTTTTTTTTTTTTAGGAAATCTTTCTCCATGTGCTGGTGTCAGGTTTCCAGTGCTGCCTATTCTGGCAGAATTGTTCATCAAAGGCACATTTGGCAGAAAGTCTAACTGAAATCTAATGAGTCTCCATCCTTTGGAGAGTTGAGATGATGAGACCAACATTCTTGAACACACCTCAGCACACCATTATCCTTATATTATTCATGATATTACATAATTAAAATATGGTCTAATGTCATTTTGCATATAATTTTAAAATAAGTCCATTTAAATTCATTCCTGTTTCTAACATTGTGCATTTGTTAGGCATTGAGCAATGTTCACCAAAAATCATATTCTCTCCCTTGTTCTCTCTCTCTCTCTCTCTCTCTCCCTCTCCCTCTGTTTGCTGGTGTATTGACAGATACTGCATACTTGCCTGATCCTCAGAGACGGGCAGCTTTTCCAGAGCTCTGCACTGAGAGGCATTGTCAGCCAGTGATCATCTGCCAAGGCCAGAAATCACTGCACAGAAAAATCTTCAACACCGAGTATCACTCTATTCTGCTGTCCCTTGGTTCCCTGTCAGTGTGTGTATGTGTATGTGTATGTGTATCTGTCTCTGTTTGTCTTTGTCTATGTGTGTGTGTGTGTGTGTATGTGTGCGTCTTTCTGTTTTTGTGGGTGTATGCATACTCCTTGTGTGTGTGGTGTGTTGTCTCTCTCTCTCTCTCTCTCTCTCTCTCTCTCTCTCTCTGTGTGTGTGTGTGTGTGTGTGTGTGTGTGTGTGTGTGTGTGTGTAAAGGTCAGATGCTTGTGGGTGTTCTCTAATTCAGATGAAAGAGAATGGAAGTAGAGCAGGAACCCTTCCAAGGACACGCATCCCCACGATAAGCTCCACAGCGCTCTATTTAGTGTGTCAATCTGTCATTGTCATACACAGGAGCAAAACAAACATACCAGGTAATCTACATCTGTTGGAATTACTTTATACCCTCCTGGAATATATTAGTGACTGAAGGTACATCATTTATTTGTTTTTCATTCTCTCTTTGTCTCTCTCTCTCTCACACACACACACACATAAACACAAACTTTCTCTCTCACTCTCACTGTGTGTGTGTGTGTGTGTGTGTGTGTGTGTGTTCATGGCGCTATAGATTGACACTTTCCTAATGTACATACAGCAGCAGAGGCAGTGTCCTGGCCCAGTTAGCGGCTCCTCTCCTTATAGTAACTCCTCTTTATTAATATCCACTGTGATCAGGGGGAGAGGGAACTCTCCTTCCAGTCTCCTTCTCTGATCTGTAGTGCACTCTCTCTCCCTCTCTCTCTCTCTCTCTCTCTCTCCCTCTCTCTCTCTCGCTCTCTCTCTCTCTCTCCCTCTCTCTCTCTCTCTCTCTCACTCACTCTCTCTCTCTCTCTCGCACACACACACACACACACACATACAGTACTGTACACACACATTCACATATAGCACACACAACCCAATTCAGACACGACACAAAAACAGTAATACTATGATTTTATTTGTGATGCATTATCACATGTGTGACACAAACACATATACACATGCACACGCACACAGTCCCAATTTGATTGGTGTGATCATCACCACTAGATTCCCTAGGGGGAAGCAGTCCATTAAACCACCCTTAAAATACTCAGCCCATTTAGGACAGGTAACCACTCTCACTCACTCATACTTTTACTCCGGTGTGTGTGTGTGTGTGTGTGTGTGTGTGTGTGTGTGTGTGTGTGTGTGTGTGTGTGTGTTTACTGATGTCAGGTGATCACCTTCTATACCTTTTTGAGAGTTAGATAGCCTAACTAAATTAGCTGATTAAATGTGGTGCTTTCTGTGTGTGTGTGTGTGTCTCTCTCTCTCTCTCTCTGTGTGTGTGTGTGTGTGTGTGTGTGTGTGTGTGTGTGTGTGTGTGTGTCCATGAGATGTTTTTGATCAGTGAGCAGTGGGTGTGTGAACTAGTCACATCAGAGGACCCCAGGACAAAGGAGCAGACTAATTGGGGACCTTGCCTGGCGATTGGACAGCTGAAATGAAGCTTAAAAAGGTTGGAAATATCAGAAAGTGTGGCTCTCTGCTGATGAGGATTACGGTAAATAATAGAAAATGAGTTTTCTAAATAAAGCCTTCACCTTTTCCAAAATACCAGCCATCAAAAACACACAGTGACATTTCCATAAATTACATGGTAATGTTTCCTCTCAATTACTAAAGCACAATACAATCGCTTTCCTTCCCACATTATCCAAAACAAAACTATCCAGGTATTGAAAATAAAAAAAACTCACATTTTATCCTGAAGAAAACACCATGTGGCAATGCGAATCTCCATGGATTTGAATTCAGTAGAGCCAACAGTATGACAGGAACATTCTTGAGTTTGGTTTAACACCCCTGTGGCTGTGATGGGAGATATATGGATCCTCTGACCTACATCCCCAGTCAAATATAGTCTTATAATTGGGGCCAGAGAGCATAATGTGGAATTTAGAGCAGTAATGAGGGGACGAAAGCCATTTTAGGCCCTACGAATGTTTTTCTGTTTTAATTTGGTGGACACACGACTGCAAATTGGTCTATGTTTTAAGCACTCTTGCATCCGAATTGCATCAGCATAAAAAGCCAAGTGTTTGTATATGGATAATGAAATTATTTTTGTATATAATTACTTTTGTCCTATTATTCTGTTAAGTCATTCTGTGACTTCATAGATAAATATTCTACTTCTTGTCTCTCTCTACCTCTCTATGTCTATCTTTGCATCTAAGATAGGGAAGTAAGGCGACCACACACATACACACTTGTTCAGTGGGATTTCTGTTGAGGGTGACTATTTCCTGCTTGCACAATAACTCAAGGTTATAGCATGAATACATGTGGGCAAGTACTGCAGACGGCGTTTCTGACCAAAACACTGTGTCAAAGGAGAGAGAGATTGTGTAATGGAGGAGGTGACTGGAAAGAGCAATGTCTGTCATGACCAAACTCTGGTAAACATGCATGACAAAGATGAATAATTATAAACATAATCATCTTTATTTTTTGAGCAATTTTCAAAGTTCATGTTATACGGTTCAAATTCATAAAATCAGTTTTTAAATGAGAACATAAAAGCAATTAGGTGTATAAAAAACATGTCAGCTTAATAATAGACAATAAAAAACAGTTCAAGAATGATAGAGCTGATAAACTAAATAACCAAGTGATTGGATCAACTTTGAACAAAAAACTGTAAAAAAACATCGTTTAGTCGTTGAACATGCATTTTGTACAGTTTTACTGTCGTCATCAGTACAGTCAGTGGAGAGTTCAGATGGTAGCAACACAGCAATTATTGCAATGAAACAACAGATGATGTCACTTAGTTTTGCACGCAAAACGAGAGTGCCTTTCAAAGTATGTATCATATTGCCAGGGGGCTTGTGCCGCCTTCATAAAAGGGGATCACTAATTAATCATAATCGCTTATTTATAACCCATTTGGCAAGGCGACTTCACAACAGGGAAAAGTCAGCTCAGAAACCGATTAACAATGAGGGCAATCCTTTTTTGTCCTCTCATAAAACTCACTCATGAATTAACACTTGCTATTGCCTTCTTTAATTAAGCGCATGTGGTTGAACAGTCTGAGTCGGATATGTAATGTGCATGAGTGCAGTCATGCCAGTTTAGCTGTTATTGTTGTTGTTATTGTTGTTGTTGTTGTTGTGATACTTTGGTATTTGTGTGGTGGATCATTGTGAATTTGAATGAGGGATCAAAGATATTTTTACTGCCCAAGTGCTTAAAGTGCTCTATCTCTGATTTTCTATATCTTCTTAAGGGCCTGCTGATATTACATAATCTTAATAGCACTGAGGATTTTCTTTGTTTAGCTGATATAGCAATGTGTAGTCCGCAAATACATAACCAAAGAAGAAGACCCTAGTCTCTCTATCTCTCTCTTACACACAAGCAAGTGTGCACACACACACACACACACACACACACACACACACAGTGGTTAGCTCCTGCCATAATTATACAGCCATCTGTCCCCGGCCCATTGGCAGTGTATAGGACTTCACTTGTGCCCTCGTCGCAGTTCAGCAGGATGGTTCATTCATGAGAGCTGGGTGTAGCTAGTGAATTGCGCTGAGCATTGCTGAGATGACACTGCTGATGTAGCCGACCTGGACCCCCAATCCCAACGTGAGAAGCAGTGAGCTGCCCTCTTTTATTCAATATCAGAGAGTTACATGGGAGCACGGACATAGACTAACTGTTGCCCCTTTTTCCCACACTTTAAAAAAGATCAGGCTCATTGTCACAGCCGGTGTCAGGGATTTGCCTTCTTATCTCCGGAGCAGAGAGATAGCAGCCATTCGCACCACTTATTCAGGGAGGGAGATCAGCTCTCCAATGTCAGACTGCCAGAGAAAACGCACACAAATAAAATGATGGATAAGTGTACAGGATGAGAGAGAAAAAAATCTGCGGGTGTGCTGGCAATTTGTTGACATGGGGTTAGGTCATCAAAGAGGAATGATTTAAGCGTGCCTTTGTTTGGCACAACAAATACATGTGTATGAACACATGGAAATGTGTCTGTGTGTTTGTCCCTCACCACTAGTTTTTGTTGAGTGTCTCTTTGCCCCAGTGTGTGTGTGTGTGTGTGTGTCATGAAGAGGTCTGTAACGGCAGTTTTTTTGATGTGCAGATAATGAAATGATGTTTGTTGAGGTTTAATCCGATGTAGTAATCCTGTCCGTTCTCAATCTGCTGGTCAGCGCAACTCAGCACCACGATTGGACAACTGCTAAGTACTTGGCAACTAAAGCACTAACTGCAACTACAACCTACAGTTTTAATCATCATCATCATCATCTTCTTCGTCATCATCGTTTTTATTATCATCTAAAATGAACAAAACTCTGATGAAATGCTAGGCTATATAATAACTCCACTAAACACGATGAACATGTTTGATAAGTCACACTAAATTAAAGTCAGGTGCCTAATGTACAGACAATGCAAACGGAAAAGTTGCTAGGGGAGGGGGGACTCACACCAGATGAAAGCAAAGACTATTTTCCTCTCTCGTGGGGAGAGTGGGAGGGACGGCATTTGGGCGGGCGCAGCATCCTTCGTGTCTGTGCACGAGAACTCAAGCCAGCCCATGCTGCGCGTGTGTGAATTTCACAACTCATCCGAATACCGATAACCTCGTCACATCAAAGATACTTTCGTGTCATCAAACTTGGAATTTCTTACCTTTTTCAGCGCACTTGGTGCCCTTTCAGTATTTGCGAAGAAACCAGGTAACACAAGTTTTGCTGTGTTATTTTTAGAAATGTGTTGAAATGATGTACGATAGCAACTGCGCTGAGATGTTACAGCAAAGAATTTAAGGTGTGCGTGTCACAGTTTCCATGCAGTAGAATGCATCAGTAGCCTATATGTTAACAATTGTGAAAAAGTATCGCTCTTTTAAATCGTATCTGTAAATAGCCTAACTTGTTGTGTTCAAAGTAATTTAATACGGTGCTAAACATCGCATATGCGCTTTTAATCCTGCAAGGAACCTGTCGCGCCACCGAAAATGTAGCCGGCACACGAGACTCTTATGATGTGCGAGAGTGCCGTACTGCCTAGCCACCAACGTCCAGTCGCAATACTTGGCAATAATGTGGTCTTTAACATTTTTGTTCGGGTAGTCTCTGCTGACTTGAAAGTTATAGGCCTACTTTATTTTCGTCGCTATTGCTTTCCAGACAGGTTACTTCCCCAGCTGTATGGTAAAAGAGCAATGATAAAGAAATATATTGCCCGAAGACGTGTTAATCGCGCTTTTGCCGACGGGATACATCAGTGCACTGTAGTTTTTTTTTTTTTTTTTCAAGCTTTCTGTCTTGCATGATCCCACAACTGTAAGAAAATAAAACAGAAAAAACTATGATTCCAGTTTTGAACTTTATGTTTTCCTGTAGGCCTATTAAATGTAATGTCAACCACTGTGGAACGGAATTGGATGGGTTTAACTTATCGTGCCAAATTATGTATGACTGTTGCATCGTTGGTGCATTGGTGGATCCAATTCACCCATAAACTACATCTGTAGGCCTATGCATTTGTCTCACATGGGCATTGTCAGATAAAACTATATGGGATCTGGATCTGTATTTGGATCTTTACCATCAGAATCTAACCTATAGGCTACCAAGGTCAGGTGATCTGTTATGGTGTTGACCAGCAGTGCACAGTAGACCAGCAGTGGTGTTGCCCAACAGTCCACAGTAGATTTTGTGTCATTTCAACAACTGTATCAAACATCTCCAAGCCACACCTCACTGGATCAGACTAACTTGTAATTTAAACCATGTGCCAGCACACATTAGTTATCAACTCATGTTCATCACTTGTAACAGGCAATGACAGCAATCGCTTGTTTGCTTTTTGCCCCCAAGCAGACGCGTCTTCATTCAACTGCACAAAAACCTCATTGAGATTAATCTCTTGTCTCTACAATCCATGGAAGAGCTCGCAGACTTCCAAGAAGTCTGCCACCCTGTTTAGATAAAGCCATTAGTAATTTGTTCCCAATTTAATCAAGGGATACGTTGGGTATTGTTGATCACACTCAGTGTGATAAAACTAGTATTTTCATATCAGAACCAGAGTATTTCTGAATTGCCGTGTGTGTGTGTGTGGGGGGGGGGGGGGGGGTTCTGTCGATGCGTGGAATATTGAAGTTATTTTTTACTTACAACATTCTCTATGAAAATGTGTGTAACTGGAATGTGGCTTACTATGTGTGGCACAACCTTGAGTAGGCTTATACTCCTCCTCTAATTACAATTTCAGTTATGACTTCTGATTAATCGAGATACTGTGTAAGTTACTTTACTGTTTTCTGTTTTGTAACAATGCTCTCACTTGTTATGAGTCAAGTTATAAATACGCAGCTCTTTGATGTGTGATGTTTGTTTCCAAATGTTCTGTCATGGGAGGATCACCCTCTGCATAGCATCTTTGTAAGTCAGCAGCTCCTATTACCCAGATGCACCACAGAAAGATTTAGGAGGTCCTTTCTTCCCACAGCAATCAGATTTTCAATAAGAACTGCTGACTAATTGCTGTGTAGTATCTAACTGAACAGTCAGCATTGATACACAGGATTAGATGTTATAATAATGGGTAATAATGTTGTTATTTTGACATTGTATAATTAAAGCCCATTCTATTGCTGTATTGACAGATTGCGGTAGCAATATGGCACTTTTCCTGGGGCGACATAGTTAGTTTTGTACATTGCGTTTTGCACATCGTTTTGGACAATTTTGCCACCCAATCAGTGATATTGTGGTGGCTATTGCGCTCTCTCAAAGTGTATGTCTGGTGCCGTTATTTATTTATTTATTGTTGTATGTTGTACATTGTACTGTATTTGTCGTTGTCTTGTTGCTGTATGTTGTCCATGGTAGCAAATTAGTTTTCCCTTTGGGGATTAATAAAGTGAATCCATTCCTCCATCCATCCAAAATCATTGCGTAATCATCACGTCAAATAATCGTGATCTCAGTATTGACCAAAATTATTATGATTTGTGGCATGACCAAGCAGCCCTGCAAGTGGGCCATGGCATATCCTGACTGAAAGAGTGCACTGCCTGTGTGTCGTGTCTCTGCTTGAGCAGTACAGGAGATGCTCCCTCATAATTAAAAATGGAGGACTCGCAGCCAGAGCTGAGGGTGTTACAGGGGGTGAGAGACGCAAACAGGGCTAGGGTGTGAGCTCTATTGTAAGCTTTCTCACCAGGATAACAGCCCTCGTGGAAGGATATCCCAGTCCTCTGGTAATATTGGCAAGAGCCGAAAGACCTTCAGGGAAAATGAAATAAATAATACTCAGTGGAAAATATTTTCTCGCTGAATTTGTTTCAGCCTTGTGCCAAAAAGCTCTTAGATTGTGCAAAGCAACACATGGGACATGCTGGATTAGCAACAAAAAACAAGTAAACAAACAAGGAAAAAAGAGTTGTCAGTGAGGGCGTGGGATTAGGCCTGTTTTGGTGGAATCGCATTAGCGGCTGCCTTTGTCTCGGATGAAGAGACGAGGCGAAGAAATCAAACGCGCTCTCCATGGTGCTCTTGTGAACGGCTCAGTTAACTTAAAAGTACACCTGTGTTAGATAGGGACCACAGCTCAACTGATGGAGACAAACATCTTCCCTTGTATCTTTATGGATAGAACCTTTTAGAATCTGATCTGGATAAAACCTAAAATCTGTTGCCAAAAGTATACCCCTGAGCCAGAGCTGAACCCTGAGGCACAAATCAGAAAATGTAAAAAAAACACCTTTGTACATATGAAGGCAGACATATTGAATTTGTTCCCCAAATTATTTGTGGTCTTTCCCAGTGCGTTTACATATTTCTTGATATTTTTTTAAAATCAACTTTATCCAAGTAGATACTGTATTGTATACTGTACTGACAATACAGTTTAAAAGTCAAATGTTAAGACCCCTAAAGTCACATAATTATTGTTACACAACAATACACAATAACGTTAGTCTATGTCTATATCCCCTGCAGAGATGTTCTTTTCTTAAAAAGGGCCTAGGCCTGAGTTGTGTGTACACACACAGCGAGGCTAGCAGACTCGGAGGTGTGCTGTTCGAGCTGTCAGCCTTCCCTGTGGGTCCTGGCGGTCTCCAGATTTAATGGTGGTGATTAACAGCTGCCCACTCCCGTTTCCATCCAGCAAATCCCAGCAATGCTCCTGACAGCACTGCCCTTAACTCAAACGAGGAGAAAGAGACAGAGCTGCACTGCCCCCCCCCCCCCCCCCCCCCCCCCCCAACACCCCACCACAACCCCCGACCCCCCGCATCTCAGTTCGGTCCTTATTATACCACTTAATGAAGGGTGAATGCGGATTGATATTATTTTTCATCTCATTACGAACGCCCCCAACACGAGAGCGGGGAATGGGAGCCATGAGATCCGCGCGGATGTTAGCTTTCCCTCCAGAAGGAGCCCGCACTGCGGACGGGAGTCCTATTAGGCGCCATTAATGAGTGTGTCTGCCCACACACTCTGCCCGCAGACATGGGCGATGTGGAGGCCAGTAGAGCTGAAACACCCTTCCAGCTCACCCATCCAACACCTGGATGCTCTGCCTCACTTATGTAATGAATTGCCTCAAGCTATACCAATGCTGTGTGTGTGTGTGTGTGTGTGGGGAGGGGGGGGGGGGGGGGGTGAGAGATGTAGATGCATGTGTGTGAAAAGATCTTTGTGTTGTTTGTGTTTTTTTAGCTTTTTTGTATTTGAGTGACAGAATGCAGTCCTGTTTGTGTATTTTTACAAATTTGTGGTGTTGAGTTTGTGTGTACTTGCATGTGTGTGTGTGTGTGTGTGTGTGTTTGTATGTAAGTGTGTGTATATATGCTTCAGTTCACTTCAGAGGCAGTTGAGTGTGTCCTGATTCCTTCAGAGCACTCTGAGATTTGTGCGTGTGTGTGTGTGTGTGTGTGTGTGTGTGTGTGTTTGGGGGGTGATTCGGAGTGTGTGTGTACGCGTGCGTGGGTGTGTGTGTGTGTGTGTGTGTATGTGTGTGCGCGTGCGTGCGTGCGTGTGTGCGTGCGTGCGTGCGTGCGTTGAGGACCCTGTCCCCCTCCTGACGCTCTCTCTCTGTGTGTATGCCAGCTGAACCACTCTCCGCACTGACCCTCCCTCCCTCCAGGGGACCTGCGGCCGACACACCATCATTATGGACACACACACACATACACACACACATACACATACACACAAACACATACACATACTGTACACACACACACACACACACACACACCACCACCACCACCACCACCACCACCAAAACACACACCAACACACACACACACAGACACATCACAGCTCTGCCTGCCTGCCTGGCCTCTCTTCAGACACCTATGAGTTACATGCAGTTGTGAGTCATAACCCTTTGGGACTTCTCTCAGGCTCAGTAGCTGGGTTTTAACTCAAGGCATAGGCAGCCTGTCTGTCAGCCAGCGGTGAGGAGCTCACTACTTACTCGTAATTGTGAATGCTCGAGACAAACTATGACTGGTGAGTCCAGATTTAGCTGAGCTTTATATGCCAAATTAGGGCAAGGGAGTCTGAATTTAGTGAGTGTGACTGTTAAGAAAACTACATAGACACACAGGGCCATTCTTAACAGGAACTAAGACCAGAGCCCTTGTTGCTCTACCCATGTTCTTGAGCTTGGTTCAGCTGAGGAGGAACATTAGATGTAGGTGCTCAGCGAGAGGAACTACCGACTGGGGAGCACCACTGAGAACAACATACCTTCAAGGGTTTTTTTTCTGTTTTTCCACTATCTTTTGTTATTTTTTCAAGAGCAGCGTATGTGTTTGACGCAGACTGTTTTCTTTATTTGTTTGACCCATTACCATACACTTCCGTTGCATACGGCACTCATAATTGGGCTGGGAGTGTTAAAAAGTCCCTCGAAATAGCATTTATAAGAATTATGATCATCGTGTAGTGGGCACACAAAAACAGGGTTCTTCTTCTATGAAAAATATAGGCTGCATCCACTCTATTCCATTTTCATTTGAATCCAAAAAACTTTTGTTACGTTTTTACCTCTCACCAACACTACTCCGGCATTTTCAAGGTCCTGAAATGGAACGATTAGAAACCGCTGTCAGGCCCCATATTCATTTGAAAACTCCGGCTTTGTGTTTTAATATGGACAGCAAATCCACAAACATCTGAAAACCTTGTCACTTTGATTTCCACTACTAGCCTGCTAGTGGTGAATGTAACATGGAGACTGAAGTAAAAGCTTTACTAGCCTTGCTGTCTTTGGTCGCAACCTATGGGCTGGCTGTCAGTGGTGACAGAGTGTGTGATGATGGTGCTTGATGCTTACTATCAATGTGAAATGTGAATGCTTGATGTCAAATATGATGACTGAGTCTATGCTACATTAGCACAAATAAATGGATTTTAGGATTGTTGAGACAACCACTTGCCATAGAAAGACAGAGAGAGGAAGAGTAAGAAGCACACTCTCTCTTATGCTCTGGAACCAGGTTTAACTCAATCTGTGGCCCATCAGTGGCAAAGTGCCAGATACTAAATCTGAATCATCATTGTGCCTTAGTCTATACCACAGTATACCACAGCACTCTGAATGTTGGATTGTTGAGATCCTCTACACACACACACACGCACATAGAACCACCCTTAACAGGACCTAAGACCAAGGCTGGGTAGTAATTATTGTGTAATTGGGAACACATGAGAGCATCTCCTATTATGGGGCTTCTTATGCGTCATTAATGGTCACACACACACACACACAGATACACAGATGCTCACACACACAACAACTCGTACACAATAACACAATAGGCAAACAAGTACTGAATCACTCTCTTACCTCACCCCCACCACCACCACACACACACACACACACACACTTATCCAAATATGCTCATGAAGCAGGCACACAAGGCAAACTCTGTTTGAACAATTACACTCATTAGTAGTAGGCCGTCTGCGTAATTTTACAGTGACTCTTCTGTTTGAAGGCTATCGTGCATATATGGGCTTTTAATGAATCGCACCCAGAATGTCAATCAACTTGCCTCTCTCTCACCTGCGTCTCTCTGTTGATGCTGCGCTGCTGCCGGAGATGGTGACACTGGTACTTTGCAAAACAAAGCGACGCAGACGCACAAAACAGGCTTTGTGGGGGAGTGCGAGCGAGCCCCGAGTGAAGCAGGCCTCTTAACATCACAATGGCGGGCGTGCACTGTTCCGTGCGTTTTGGAACAGCCAAGGGCTTGTCATCAGATACAAAGCGTAGTAAATACATGTGCTAGTGGAGAGGAGAGGAACCACATGAATTAGTGATGAAGCTTCTCCTACCCACAGCCCCACTCTCTCCCTCCCTCTCTCTCTCTCTCTGTGTGTGTGTGTGTGTGTGTGTGTGTGTGTCAGTGTCAGTTAAGTGTGCATGTGCTACTATCTCTCTGTATGGGTGTATGCAATAGAGAGAGAGAGAGAGAAAGAAAGAAAGAAAATGAGAATGAAATGGTGGAGTGCACTGGATTAAAAAACCCTTAGTATCAACATGAATATTCCCAGATTTCTTAGTAATTTTTTGTCTATTGAGTTTTTTTTTTATCATCCCTCTCAGGACTCCTTCAGTTTATCGTTTGCTAACCACGTCTCCTCTTCTCTCCTCACTTACTTTCTCTCTCTCTAATATTTTCTGTCTGTGTCCCCTCTTTCTCCTCCCTGGTGCCCTTACGTAACACTGTGTGCATTGTTTACTCTGAATACCTGTTGTGGTCCATCACTCAATGTGTTTAGTCAGGAGGTAACCCAACACAGACGGCCGCTTTCGTGTTCGTGCAGAGTTAACTCAGTGCTTTGCCAGCTTGCCTCATGCAATGCTTTTCACACAGACTAGCAGAGTAGCCTCTACAAA
Organism: Alosa sapidissima; assembly: GCF_018492685.1. Lineage (NCBI taxonomy): Eukaryota > Metazoa > Chordata > Actinopteri > Clupeiformes > Clupeidae > Alosa > Alosa sapidissima. Next base: position 10,344,412 of record NC_055963.1, read on the forward strand.
CTTTTTTCCCCGTAAAAAGAATATTTGCCTTGCAATTACACAAGAGACCGGCCAGATGAATATCGGTGGCGTAAGGCTGCGAATGTTCCAACTGGGCAAACCACCCTGATTCCACTTTAATGCTTCCCTCCCTTTGGAAATGATTGATGCTTTTAATACAGTGGTGTCTGGTCGAACATGTTGCTCGTCATAGCAGTGTTTGCTGATTCTGACTCATGTGTTTCTCTGTTTCTCTTTTTCTCTTGCGCTCTCTCTCTTTCTTTCTTTTCTTCCTCCCACTGCTCTCCTTAACTCTCTGGCCTCTGGCCCCTCTTCGTCTCCACACTCATCAGTTCTCTCTCTCTCTCTCTCTCTCTCTCCTTCTTTCCTCTCTCTCCCTTTCCGCCCTGGATCACCAAATCTCTTCCTTTTGAGAGCATTAAGAGGACACAGGCATTAACCCGTCCACGGACGCTCATCAAGTACACTGACATGTGAGGGCCCCCCCTACACACTCACAGATGTGTGGAGAAAGAAAGAGAAAGAAAGAGAGAGAGAGAGAGAGAGAGAGGTGAAGGGAGGCAGTGAGATAGATAGAAAACAGAAGAAGAGATGGACACCAAGAGAGACAGGAAGAGAGAGAGTACAAAAAACAGAACTGAGACCTAAGCATACTGTTCCAGCCAATATTAGCACCAAAGCCTTTCACTGGCGTGGTGGTGTTTCAGAAAGAGAGAAAGGCAAGGCGACGGGCTGGAAACCCTACAGCATAACCCGTAAAGAACAGGAGTCATGGTTATACAACACAATACTGAAGAGTCCAATGAAAAGAGATGGAGCCTGCCATGGCTCACCATGACCTGGTTTTAGATAATCCACCTACTTAAGATGGTGGAACGTCACCTCAAATTTCCTATATTTAGCTGCATTGTTTCTCGTGTCTCATGTCTTTGGGCTCTGAAGATGAGCGTCTGTGTATCCTGATATATCATCCTGCCAGGAACCTGTCCGTATGTTTGTGTGTGTGTGTGTGTGTGTGTGTGTGTGTGTGTGTGTGTGTCCACATGTGTGCGTGTGTGAGTTTGAGTGTGTGCATGTGTATGTGTTTGTGCGTGCGTATATGTGTATGTCCACATGTGTGTGTGTGTGTGTGTGTGTGTGAAAAGGGTCTATTTTCCACTGTTCCATTTCACCTGTCACACTCTGAGGCTGAGCCAGGTGGAGCTGTGGCCACCATTAATTTCAGCCGCCAGCATCACCTGAATGCGTCCCAGAGCAGCTCACCGTTTCATTACCACTATCTATTTCTGTCGCCAAAAACATATTTCACAGCGCAGGAAAGAAAATGGGTTGCCACATATACAGATCTTAACAGGTCTTAACATTGAAATTAATAGTGTATATATTTCTTGTGTATTTTTGTTAGAGGGTCTCCACTACACAGGGTCCCCGCGGATCCTTAAAAAGTCTTAAAAAGTCTTAAATACAACTTTCGGTTTTTAAGGCCTAAAAAAGTCAGTTACATTTTCTGGAATGTCTTGAATTTTCAAAAGGGAGGTATTACATTTTTGTATGGGACCATGAGAGAGTGAAATGTCTCCATCTGGTTTAGTGTATTTTTTTAACCGCAATTTTCTAAGTGACCAGTGTACCTTTTGGGAAGCATTTGTTCTCTGCGGGTGTCATCTGCATTCCGTAGATCAAGAACTACTGGAGGAAGTGTAGTGGTTGCAGAGTGAAGATGTTTTTCACAGGTGGCGTTAAAGGTGTGAAAACTGTAAGAAAAAATATGCCTATCGTTCTCGTGTAGCATAGGCCTGAGAGATACGCAGGTAGCCTACGTGAGCGGTAGAGTGAGCGGGAGAAAGAGTTGGTAAGCCATTTAGCGATATAGGGTGGCCATACGTCCGGATTTAGGCCGGACAGTCCAGATTTTAAACGCCCTGTCCACCAGCCTCAAGCCGGACATTCTTGATTGATTAATCACCACTATGTGGATACTGTTTTTAGAATTGATTTAGATTAAGTGTTAGTTAGAATAATTTGTATTTTAGTATATTCTTTATTTGTGTTTTTATATTATATACTTTTAATTACTTTTTCTGCTGTTAGTGAATGTGTGTGTGTTGTCTGTATGCTACTGAGACCTTGAATAAATAAAGTATCTATCTATCTATCTATCTATCTATCTATCTCTATCTATCTCTCTCTATCTATCTATCTATCTATCTATCTATCTATCTATCTATTCATTTGTCCTCCTTTTTGGAGTTGCGCCGGGCTTCTAGAATCTTTGCTCGGACAGAATACTAGTGGTATCAAATGGTTCATAGAGTGTTGATGAGTGTACATATTGTGAAGGTTGATAATACAGTGTGATTTTTCAATGTTAAACGTTGCAATTGGTGAATAAACTCTTTTGAGAGGTGGATATACTCTAATAAGAAGTGGATAAACTCTATTTCAGAAATTTTAGATGTGGATGAACTGAGTTTACTTGCGTTTAGCCTCCAACACATCCCTGAACCTAAGGGATTGTCATTTTCATTAAAGTGTGCATTACGCCTTTGGTCGGCAAGCTCTGGTGTTGAAGATGCTCTGGTGTTGAAGATGCTCTGGTGTTGAAGATGCTCTGGTGTTGAAGATGCTCTGGTGTTGAAGATGCTTTGGTGTTGAAGATGCTCTGGTGTTGAAGATGCTCTGGTGTTGAATATGCTCTGGTGTTGAAGATGCTCTGGTGTTGAAGATGCTCTGGTGTTGAAGATGCTCTGGTGTTGAAGATGCTCTGGTGTTGAAGATGCTCTGGTGTTGAAGATGCTCTGGTGTTGAGGATGCTCTGGTGTTGAGGATGCTCTGGTGTTGAAGATGCTCTGGTGTTGAAGATGCTCTGGTGTTGAAGATGCTCTGGTGTTGAGGATGCTCTGGTGTTGAAGATGCTCTGGTGTTGAGGATGCTCTGGTGTTGAGGATGCTCTGGTGTTGAGGATGCTCTGGTGTTGAAGATGCTCTGGTGTTGAGGATGCTCTGGTGTTGAGGATGCTCTGGTGTTGAAGATGCTCTGGTGTTGAAGATGCTCTGGTGTTGAAGATGCTCTGGTGTTGAGGATGCTCTGGTGTTGAGGATGCTCTGGTGTTGAGGATGCTCTGGTGTTGAGGATGCTCTGGTGTTGAAGATGCTCTGGTGTTGAGGATGCTCTGGTGTTGAAGATGCTCTGGTGTTGAGGATGCTCTGGTGTTGAAGATGCTCTGGTGTTGAGGATGCTCTGGTGTTGAAGATGCTCTGGTGTTGAGGATGCTCTGGTGTTGAAGATGCTCTGGTGTTGAAGATGCTCTGGTGTTGAAGATGCTCTGGTGTTGAAGATGCTCTGGTGTTGAAGATGCTCTGGTGTTGAGGATGCTCTGGTGTTGAGGATGCTCTGGTGTTGAAGATGCTCTGGTGTTGAAGATGCTCTGGTGTTGAGGATGCTCTGGTGTTGAGGATGCTCTGGTGTTGAAGATGCTCTGGTGTTGAGGATGCTCTGGTGTTGAGGATGCTCTGGTGTTGAGGATGCTCTGGTGTTGAAGATGCTCTGGTGTTGAAGATGCTCTGGTGTTGAGGATGCTCTGGTGTTGAAGATGCTCTGGTGTTGAGGATGCTCTGGTGTTGAGGATGCTCTGGTGTTGAGGATGCTCTGGTGTTGAATATGCTCTGGTGTTGAAGATGCTCTGGTGTTGAATATGCTCTGGTGTTGAAGATGCTCTGGTGTTGAAGATGCTCTGGTGTTGAAGATGCTCTGGTGTTGAAGATGCTCTGGTGTTGAGGATGCTCTGGTGTTGAAGATGCTCTGGTGTTGAGGATGCTCTGGTGTTGAGGATGCTCTGGTGTTGAGGATGCTCTGGTGTTGAAGATGCTCTGGTGTTGAGGATGCTCTGGTGTTGAGGATGCTCTGGTGTTGAAGATGCTCTGGTGTTGAAGATGCTCTGGTGTTGAAGATGCTCTGGTGTTGAAGATGCTCTGGTGTTGAAGATGCTCTGGTGTTGAAGATGCTCTGGTGTTGAATATGTTGACTGGAAGTTGTTAAGTATGTTTTGCCCCTGAAGTGAGAAAAAAAAACTCAATTGGCTTATTGGTTGATATGGGGGTGTGTGATTGTGACAACAATAAGCAGAGAATGGCATTGACCATTTTCTTTATCTCCTCTTGCTATGTCAGTTTTCCAGTCCAGGCCTGTCAGGAGAAATCAGATTTCACCTGCTCAATGTGAGGCACTCAGCGGCAGCTCAGCCTAAGCAGGGTTGTAGTCAGAGCCGGAAAGTAACGGAGTACATTTACTTGAGTACAGTACTTGAGTACAATTTTGAGGGATCTGTACTTTACTCGAGTATCATTTTTGGGGAGTACTCATGACTTTACTCAAGTACATTTAAGAGGCAAATATTGTACTCTTTACTCTACTACATTTCTATCCATAACCGTGAGTACGTTACTACATCTAAAAAAAAAAAGGAAAAAAGAAAAATCTGGGAAACCCTCAATTTGTTGTTTCCCTCTCAAATGTGATTGGATTGTGCAGGCGCCACTGATTGGGACAGCCTATCAGCAATCATTTTCAGCTTTCCGCCAAAGTCAACTCCATGGTCAGATTTAGATAAGAGACAAAACCATGGACGAAACAATGGATAAAGACGCAGCAGGTCCATTCCGTGAATGTGCCAACCTGAAGCCCCACCTCGCCAGACTATTTCAATTTTCTGAACAAGTAAATGATAGTTTTCGCTTCAAGTGTTTCGATTTGTATTTGAAATACTGCCCATCCCTGGCAACATGGTAAAAAGATGAAAATGACTTGATTTTACTTCCAATTCATTTTACATTCTCCAAGGTATTAACATTTTTCATAATTCCATGTAGGATGTTTCTGTACATAAATGTAAGCACTGTGGCAGTAGTAATGCAATATTTAGAAAATGTAGGCTACTCTTGTACTCTTGATACTCAAGTACTTTTAAAAACAAGTACTTCAGTACTTTTACTTAGGTAGACATCTGACTGTTGTACTTTTACTTGAGTAAAATTTAGCAAAGGGTATCTGTACTTTTACTCAAGTAATGAAGCTGTGTACTCTGTCTGGTTGTAGTGATCAAATAAGAGGTGTAAACTATCAATTCTGTGGTCACGGTAAGGTAGCGGATTTTTAAAAAAGGCATTCAGAACATGTAACATGTTTTGCTGTGCTGCATATGGGACGATAGATGCACATAGTAAATTATATAAAGTAGGCCTATTAAAATATTTAAATAGCTTAGTCTACCTTTGAAAAAAATATTGAAGGGAATCCAGTCCAGTACACATGTCTTTGGCAAGTAGCCTAGGCTACTACAGACACAAGTGAAGAACAGTCAGCCTCAGCCAGATATGTACAGCCAGCTTCAAAAGAAGCAGCCCAGACCCTAAAATTAAGCATTTATTGCTGTAAAGGTGATTCACACACAATAATTTTTCTTTCCCCAAAATACTATATTTGGTAACTTCTGTAGACATCCAAAATGGGGTGAGTGTTTAGTTAGTGAAAAAAAAACTATTGCAAAAAACATTTTTTTAAGTTGTCGTATTTATCTTTTTCGCCATGGTATAGTCTTAATTTTTCCATTTAAATGTCTTGAAAAGGTCTTAAAAGTCTTTAAATTTGCACTTGAAAAATGTGCAGATACCCTGACTACATTGTGTTAAAGGTGAGTTACTAGAATTCAAAGGAGGATGTATATAAGACTGAAGGAGAATCACCAGCTCAATCTCCAAGGGTGTGTTCAATTTCCTGGTCCTGGGATTTTTTCCCTTTAAATCTTGCCTGCACAACATTGTCCGGTGCTGCTAGAGTGTCAATTTCATCTAAGTATTGATCACTTGGTTGTTAAATAGTAGATCACATCTGTATTCATTTCCAAATATGTGAACTTCTGAGATTGGGATTTTCAGATCAGCTGAGAGGGACAGCTGAAGCCTGTAAGTTCTGGTGAGAAAACACGGAGCGTTGGCATGCACTGGCGTGCCCGGCGTGTACTGTCATGCCTGGCACAAAACCAGCGGGGTGATAAAGCTGTTCTCACCCTTCGACCGTGCGGCCATATTATGGGCATCCTCCTGTCGACGTCCACCTCGCCGCTGCCAAAATGGCAAGTTGATCATGGGCGAGTGAATGCCCTCGCTGCGAGATGATATCTTTGGGCACCACAGGCTTCTTTGACTCAAGTTTGGCTCAGTTTGGTTGACGCGCAGGCGAAATTATATGTCTTCCAAATGACAGACTAAGAGGCCAGCTGGGTACGGTCACAATTGCCAGGAGGAATAGAGCATTCGATTTCTTGCGGTTTCTTGCCGAGGGACGAGATTTCAGGCACACAGCAAGCGCCTCAATAAAGATGCATCAGGTTCATCAACCTGTCAGGCTCCTCGCCCAAGGTCATTTGTTTCATGTCAATTGTGTTGTGTCATACACAAAGACCTCAAACTCTATTCACTCTGCCACCCAGGAGAAAAACCCTTCAAGAGAGGAAACATATCTGTTTCAATAATGTTTAGTGCCTCTGTTAATGCCCGTCTGTGAGTATAGTGGGAGGGTGGAATAGGAGCCGTGGCAGTCTGCACTGTAGCTTGCTGAGTATTATCTCTTCTTCAGTCTCTTCTCCAGAGAGAGGATTTCACTTCTGAATATTTCACCGTCGCCGTGCTCATCTAGTCTCTTTTCTCTCTCTCTCTCTCTCTCTCTCTCTCTCGCTCTCTCTCTTATTCATCCATCTCTCCTTCCTTCTCTCTGTCTCTCTTTCTCCATGTCCCTCCGCGTCATGACTAAATTTCCCATGCTCCTCGTCCTGTTCGTCTCAGCTTCTCTGTCTCCTCATGCCCACGGTCTTCCTCTTGAGAGGGCCGACATGCTGAAGAGGCCTTCAATCGTTGCAGTCCACTCCTTTTGGCTCTTGAAGGACTCATCAACAATATTGGGTTTCGCTATTTAATCTTTGGACTGGATTCTCTGGAGTCTTCTCTTCACTCTCTCTCTCTCTCTCTCTCTCTCTCTCTCCCCCTCTCTCTCGCCCCCTGCGTCCAACTGCTTCAGGATTGTAGGAGAGTGATTTAATAGCTGGAGACGAGTTAATAATTAGTTTGTTGTGTTTAAGTTCTCCTCTGAAGGCGGATGGGTGTGTGTGTGTGTGATGGAGAGGAGAGGAGAAAAGAGGAGAGAGGAGGACCGCCCGTGGGAGCATCTGATGAGAAGCGAGTCTGGAGTGCCTGAGGTGCCAGCCTGGTGCTGGCTGTGTGTTCTAGAACCCTCACTGGCTCATCTCCGGGCTCCCGGAGGGGGTGAGGCTGTGTCAGTCAGTCAGTCAGTCAGTCAGTCAGACAGCCACAAAACTCCACACGTCATCACACTCATCCTCATTAGGATGGGAGAAAAGACAACAGTCTGAGAGAGAGAGAGAGAGAGAGAGAGATTCAGCTTGTGGTTTATGCTCTTGGTGCTACTTCTGTTAAATTGTGAAGAAATTTCAGTTATTTGTTTAATATGATTTTTTTAAATGAAATACATTATATCTTATATTTCTGTGCTTTTAGTAAGCATTTTCTGCTGTTTTTCAGGATCCGCTTACATGGCTATCTGTATCTCTCATGAATCTTTCTCAAGCATTAAGGGCAAAACTGCAGATATTCCACTTTTTGACATATGGCAGCATGTCACATTTATGCAACAGATTTCCATTTGAGGTGAACTCCCATATGACAGACCTGAATACCTCACGGCTTCTCTGGGTCCTGGTCTGCATGTCCAATAAAATAGCCATACCAAGACTGACATGTAGCGTAATGGAACCCAAATATGTTTCAACACAGTTTAGTCATGTGGTGAGAGGGTTAAACAGCCCTCCCAACCAACCAGAGCATTTCTCATTTATTCTAGGGAAGTGTCTACTTGGAAGTACAAATGAATGCTTCCGTGAATTCCTCCTTGTTGTCATTATAGGCATTTTTTCCCCATGGTTAATCCCGGAAAGTCATCCCCACCTTTGACGAGGGGTCAAAGTCGCGCCAGCGCCATCTGTCATCGTTTCTCTCCAGCACTCAAGCTTTCCATGTTTCTCTCACCTCTGCTGTCAATTCAGCCGAGTTGTTTGGCTGTTGGGGTGTCTGTCTCTCTGCATCCTTTTTTTCTCTCTCTTTCTCTCTTTTCTCTTTCTCTCTTGTTCCATCTCTCTCTCGTTTGCTCTCATCGATCTCACTCCCTAGAGCCTTACTGACCTATTTCTCATTATTTTACACACACACACACACACACACACACACACACACCCAAACACACACTTTCCTGAACAACCATATTGTACAGAACAACCCCAAATCAGAAACAGTTGGGACGTTGTGTAAAATGCAAATAAAAACAGAATGTGATAATACACAAGTCTCGTAAACCCATTTAGCAGCAAAAAGGACAGACAATGTCAACATTTCAACATATCAAATGTTGAAAATAAAAATGTTTCATGGAAAATATATGTTTACATTTTAAATTGGATGCCAGCAACACATTTTAAGTTGGGACAGGACAGGGGCATGTTTACCATGTGCTGCTTCACCTCTTCATTTAAAACAATTCTGTAAATGTTTAGAAACTGAGAAGACCTGTTGCTAGAGTTTTAAAAATGAAATGTTGTCCCATTCCTGCATCATTTCAGTTGCTCTACAGTATTGGGTATTATTAGTTATTCCATGATGTACCTAATTTGACAGTTCTGGACTGTAGACAGGCCATTTTAGCACCTGGACTCTTCCTCTATGGAGGAATACTGTTTAAATGTGTACAGAATTCATTTTTCCATTGTTTCCCTGAAATATTCAAGGTCTTCCCAGGAAAAGACATTGCCTGGATGGCAGTATATGTTGCTCAAAACCTGAATACATCGTTCAGAATTGATTGTGCTTTGCCAAATGTGCTAGACGCCCATGCTGTAGTCACTAATGCACCTCCACACAGTCAAATGTTGGGTTTCGAACTGAGCACTAAAACTGAAAAGGCCCTCTCCTCTTTAGCCCAGATGAGTCTATGATTTCCAAAATTAATTGCAATTTTTAATTGGTCTAACCACAGGACCTTTTTCCACGTGACCTCAGTCCATTTTAAACAAGCTCAGGCCCAGATAAGACAGTAGTATTTCTGTATTATATCTAAATACAATTTTGGCTTTTGCATGGTAAAGTTTAGACTAGGATTTTTGAATTGAGTATTAAACTGTGCTCATAGACTATCAGAGGTTTTCCTAAACGCATACAATGATTTTCTTTACAAAAACGGGTCTGGTTTTAATACAGTGCCATCTGAGGTCCAAAAGACCACGACCATCCAATATTGTTTTTCAGCTCTATCCCTTGTTTGCAAAGATTTTTCTGGATTCTCTGAATATTTTAATGATATTATGTACTGTAGATGATGAACTTCCCAAATACTTCACAATTGTATGTTAAGAAGCATTACAGTAAAATGACATTGTTTCATCATTTGTCCACACAGGTTTGCACAGAGTGATGAAAACCCTTACATCTTTACTTCTAAGAGACCCTGCCTCTCTGGGATGCTCTTTTTCATTGCCAATCATGTTGCCAATTACCCTAATTAGTTGTGAAACATTCCTTCTTTTGTTTTCTTTATCATTACACAACTTTTCCAGCATTTTGTTACTCCCGTCCCAACTTTTTTTAAAACATGTTGCTCGTATCAATTCCAAATTAACATATATTTTCCATGAAATAGTTACATTTGTCATTTTCAACATTTGATATGTTGTCTGTGTCCTTTTTGCAATTAAATATGAGTTTACGAGATTTGCAGATTATTACGTTCTGTTTTATTCGCATTTTACACAATGTCCCAAATTTTTCTGATTTGGGGTTGTATGTCGTATACACATATACACTCTCTTTGTCTGTCAGATTCATCTCAGTATGGCATAATATGTAAGTTCTATTACACTCAATGATTCATAGATGTAAATCTGTTATCCTCAGCAAATGTTGACAGCTATGACAGTAGCAGCAGCAGTTAGATCTTCTCTGATGGTTCCTGCGTTGCACATACAGTGTGACCTACATATATTGAATCTTGAATTTCCCCTGGGGATCAATAAAGTATCTATCTATCTATCTATCTATCTATATGATCATATACTGCACGGCAAAGTCATATTGCCTTTCTTTCCATTTGAAGTTATGATCAGCAGGGGAACGTGGAGCTATTTCAGATCAGAGTAATCCAGCTGGCTTCTTAAGAGCAGCTCTTATGGGTTGGCCTTGCATCCAAAGACACTGGCTGTTTAAATTGGTTGTGTGTGCTGCCATGTGTGAGCTTACAAGATGCAGGCTCTCATTAGTGCAGACACAGAAATCTTCCACACTCTGTGAAATTATGTCATTCTGAGGGCATGATAATAATATTGTGTGTACGGTTTTGTCCAGTATATCAGGCTATGTTTCGTATCACACGTATCAAGCCCCTGAAAAATATAGAGATGTATAAAACCAAAATTAAAGCATAAAGCAAGGACTTACAGTATATGTACAGCAAATAAAAAATATTTGAAAGTATAACATTTATTCACGGTTCCCTCAGTATTGCGATTGTAAACCACACAGAAGTTGTTTTAACCAAACTCCACCCAGCAACACGAAACTCTGAGTCGGAAGTTATATTTAAGGTGCAGTCAGCAATTGTACTCAATTTCAAGCCCATAACATTTTTTGTCACATTCAGCAATCATTTCACAACAACCACTAGCTGCCCATTCCGTGACACTGTAAAAAACGGTCTCTGTAGGCAGCCCAAGCTCTGAAAACTGGAAATAAAGTGGGGCAGCCTGTCCCCCATACAAAAATGAGACCATGCGAGTTTCTCTGGGAATACTGAAGGGAGGGTTGAGCTAACTTTCTGGTGTGTCTCGTTTGATCCTTGGTTAAAATATAATGTACGTTGCTTCGGACAAAAGTGTCTGATCAAAAGTGACTGCACCTTTAAGGGCACGCTACCAGATTCTGATGCAGTGAATCAAAACACATTTTTGTTTATTTGTTTCTGTTTAATGTACTTTCCTCCACAATCTGTATATGCCAATATGAAATATGTATTCACTTGGTTATTTGTTTATAAGCCATGAAATTGCATCATAGCGAATGAGATGTTTCACTTACCCATAATTATGGAAGTTGGGTAACTATCCCTAAGGCTTTCACGCAGGTGAAAAAAACTGAAATGTGTGAAATTGCATTTATGTACTTCAAATGACCTGTCTTAGTTACTCAGGCTCAGATGAATGTTTGGCCTCTTCTGTCAGGTTACACAAAGAATAAAAGCACCCATCCTGTCCTGTGTGTGTGTGTGTGTGTGTGTGTGTGTGTGTGTGTGTGTGTGTGTGTGTGTGTGTGTGTGTGTGTGTGTGTGTGTGTGCGTGCGTGCATATGCAAATACACAATACACACATGGTGATTGAACAATATAGAGAAGAAAAGATCAAAACGATGTCCTGAGAGGAAATGCTTTTAGATGGGAGATTTCCAAATAGAGTGTGGCCTCTTAAAAAAATCATTGCTTTAGTAATGAAGCTCTTTAATATGAAATGAAAAGAATGGAATAACAGGCGATGGAAGAGGAGACGGTAGCGTGGAGACTTTGTCCAGCTGTCTGGGTTGACTGTTAGTTTAACATCACAGCTGCTGAAAAAAGTGGATATGCCAGAGGGATTTGGATGTGTGTTTGTGTGAAATGTTTGTGTGTATGAAAGTCTGCACGAGTGTGTGTTAGTGTGTGTGTGTGTGTGTCTTGTGCATGACTGAAGGGTGGATAACCATACCATACCACATGCTATATCAATCACTTGTGTTTCTGAGAATGTTTGAATTAATTTGCGCACATTTGTATTTACGGGATGGTTTTGTGTGATGGATGTGTGCATGTATACATGTGTGTTTGTGTGTGTGTGTGTCTGTGTGCGTGCTTAAATCTATTGGATTAATCAGAAAAAATGTATTCAAATAAAACTTAGCTTGTAATGTGAAATCTAAAAAGACATAAGATAAAGATAAAATGACTGCTCTCTTCTCTGTGGGGCGTCTGAAACAGTGCCTTCTGATCCCCTCCTTCAGTTTAATGTCTAACTTGAGTTCAACGGAGTTTTGATGCTGGCGTGTCGCTCCATATCTATCAAACGTCAAGCCGATTTCTCCAATGCCCTGTGATAAGGTTACACCAGTGTAAGATACTAAAAAGAGAGTCTGCTTGATGCGTATGTAGTAGGAAGTGCTGTTATATGGAATTGCTTATTCCATCTGTATGGGCAATGTTGTCATGGTCTCATGGGAAGAGAGACTGTGTGGAAGATAGATTAGAATGGTCCCTCATGACCTGAAATCTATATTTTAAATATGTGCAGAAGAGGTGTTAGATTCCTAGTGCTATAGGTAGGGGATATAACAAAGCAACCTCTGTTTGCAAAGGACATCCCCACTAGAACAGCCATTCACTGGGATTATCAAGCAGGTTATCAAGCTATTCATATTATGTCGTTCAGATTCAAGATATATGGCGTGCTCAATTCCTTTTGAGTTTGATTTGGGTGCTCTTCGGCCCAAGGTAGAACGTCTAAAAGGCAGTGTAGAGAAGGAGTGCCTCGGCTATCAGAGAATTATTTCTCTACACTGCCTCTTATTCGTATCATGTATTTGTTAATGCCATTGCATTTAATTAGCAGGAAAGCAAGAAATGAATGGAAACCTGCAGAACATAGTTCTAGTTCAAAGCCTTGTATTACACACAGAAAGACGTACAGAACGCGGCCTGAGTGAAGTGCTGTGTGACACATCACAGAGTACAGTAGAAGCAGTGGAGTGGTTTCATTACAGCTGGCTGTGTTAGCGGCCATGCACCTGGAGGCCAGGGGAAGTTCAACGATGTGAACGCGAGGCCACACCTGATGTCAGAGCCAGAAAGACAAGAGCAGTTGTATTTCACTTTATACCTTTGAAACAAACACTGCTGTTGATAATGAGGCAGATGAGTGGGGACACTACATGAATATGCTATAGTGGAGGAATAGAAGACAGTTTAAAGGCACGTTTTTCCCCCATTTGAGGTAAATTGCTGTTGTTAACTGACTGAATACCTGCTTTAGTCTCAATAGATGGTAATCTAAAGTATGCCATTGTAAAACCTTAGGCACTTGGACAAGATATGATCATTCGAAAACATAATAAAAACCAAAATTATTCTGAACTGGTTGAGCGATGTACATATTATGGCGAATAAAAAAAAGGGATTTGTCAGACAAGCTGTTTGGATACAGACTATGCAAAGTGTTTTTGAGGGATTACTGGAAATAACTGATTTTGTGCCGGGACTGAATTCTGCTGCATGCCATTATCTTTGAATCTCCCGGTGGCATGTTTTGGTCTAAAGAACATCAATTGCTGATGGGTCTGCACCTGTAGTTTTGTGGTGAATTCTGCCATTAATTTTACCTTCATCCATTTGCAGGAGCTTTTATGCGTATACTGTATCTTTGCAATGAACCATGATAAGGCATTACCACTGCTGAACGTCTTGTTAACAGGGTAGAGTGTTCACACTCCCTGCATGAGCTGCGTGTCTCAGGAGTGTCTCGAGCTGTTAATGAAAGTCCATGAAAACCAATGACAAATCGGGCCATCATACATATGCAAAGCATCTAGTGTGTTTCAGAGCTCATCGAGCATCTTACACTGTCAGTATAGGTACACTGTATTTGTGTCTCAGTAGTCAGTATGTGTGCTCCACATAGGAACTGAGCTAGAGGCAGCCAGCACTGCCAGCACCTTGCTCTGCCAATTGAGCCACATATTAGGTTGGTTTCGGTGGTAGAACATTTCATCATGCATTAGCAATACAAAGCAACATTTACTCCACATGCAGCATTTATGGTTCAGATTCATGCATTCGTTTTCACCCATACGTTCTCCCTGACATTTGAATCCGCGTGATCCTGGTTTGATCAGATGAGCTACAGCCTTAGGTCGAGTCCCGTGATTTATCCCGTGGAAAAGGCAGGAGCAGAGTTTGAGTTTTAGCGCTGCAAGCTGTGTTCACTTCATCGCCTCGTTCTCCCCACATCCGTGAGAAGGACCATCAGGTTGCGCTTGGAGCAGATTATACAACCCACGTGTGCCAGACATGCTCCTTTGTGTGGGGGGGGGGGGGGGCCTCAAATGGCGGAAGCCATCTGAGCTCTCCCCTTGTACACACTGTGCGTGATTTCCTTCCCCCCAATGTCCAAGGCCCATAGAACTGGGCTAGCATGCCATGAAGCATTGGCCTGAGCCAGATTAGCACCTGTGCCTCATGCATCCATCAACTGCATCGCTCTTTAATGCCTTGCATGTTTAACCCGGGGACATGTCTTTGCTCGGAGCCAATGCACTTAGTCAAACATCAATTGTGTACAATTGTGCATACAGAAAATAATTGGCTCCCTTTGACAAATGAGCCATCTCGCACGACTCACGTTCACCTTGTAGATTCTCAAAAGGAGAGCTTTCAAAAGGAACATTATAATGAAAAAAGAAGGGCAAGTAGCTATTGAGATCATTTTATGAGCCGAGAAAACACCAAACACCTTCCCCCACACACACACACACACACACACACACACATACACACCATTTACAATATAATCCTTTAATCTGACTTAATGTATGCCACTAGTGTATGTGGGTGGGTTTCATTTCTGGGTTGGCTGCCACCATGCTGAGACCCTGCACATAGACACGCTGTGTGGCAAATATTACTCATTTTTATGATCAATGACATGAGCAACACATGTAATATATACATTCATATTACATAAACATGGAGAATTACCTGTCTGCATAATGGTGTATGTGTGCAATGCATTCTTGTGCATGTCTGTGATCAGGTGTGAGAAGAAATGTGTTATCAGGTGTGTGTGTGTGTGTGTGTGTGTGTGTGTGTGTGTGTGTGTGTGTGTGTTGTGTACAAGGTCAGAAAGAATCCAAGCTGTATGCTAGATTGGTCTCCTTTGTCTGGCATCCTCCCATGCAGTCATGAAAAGTTGTAAATATATGAATTGTTTCACAGATTGATATGCTCTATACATCAACCAGCCAAGGGTTTGGCTCCGTTTTTGCCATTTCTTTGCTTTCCCCTCTGCTCTTAGCAGCTTTCACATGCTCTCCTGGATAGTGCATGCATTTTGATACTCTCATATCTCTGCAGATCTCAGTCGTGTTGGATGCGTGTGGTAACTCTTTTGCAGTTTACCTGTGCAGTACTGTGCAGAGTCAGGTTTTCATCTCCCTACTCATTCAAGGTCAGATTCGCTCTGCTGTTGGTCGGGTTATGCAATTTCTGAAAGTCTGAACATGACATTTGTTTCTCAGTACCATCTCAGTTCACACAAACATCATTTGGTGTCTGAAGTTTATATGCTTGACTATGGTGTGCATGACATGATATACATATGTCTGAAATATATATATATATATATATATATATATATAAGTATGTACTTACATTAATACACAGGATTAGATGTTAAAATCCCTCCCTTGTGCCAAAATCCAAGATAAAAACACATTCAGAAGCCCCTGCTCAAGTTTAACTTTAAAAAGCACACTACCTACAAATCCGCCAACAAATGGTCACAAACACAATACAAATGGCCCATCCAACAGCAGTATATAGTATGCAGCATGTCATTGGGGTTATCAAGTGGGCACCTTCATTCACCAATGTTTCGTTAAGTTAGGCCCACGACACCTCATAGATAGATAGATAGATAGATACTTTATTGATCCCCAGGGGAAATTCAAGAAGAATTCATGAAGGCTTAACAGTGAAATCAGCGTCCTGGAGACACTCCCCTCCATGCTGCCACCATATTACCACATTGAAATATCCAATACCCAAAATACTCCTAACCAGCCCAAGCATGGTCAAGGTTGGCTAGGTTGGTCCGTCCCGTTGATGTGGACTGAACCATAGCCATAAAAACCCTGGCCAACCAACCATCAACCTAGGCACAGCCCATCACAAACACAAAACAAATTAGCCAGTTAGCTTAGGCCCCATCACAAACACAAAACAAATTAGCCAGTTAGCTTACGCCCCATGCTGCCACCATATTACCACAACAAACATCCAAATACCCTTAACCAACCTAGGCATGGTCTAAGTTGGCTAGGTTGGTCCGTCCCGTTGATGCGGACTGAACCATAAACCATAAAAAACCTTAGCCAAGTACCATCAACCTAGGCACAGTCCATCACAAACACAAAACAAATGAGCCAGTTAGCTTACCTTAGCTTGCGCCCCAGGAAGGGTAACTTCTTCTTACCCACAACCATTCGCTTGCCCGTTCTGCTGCTAAAGACATGTTACTAACCACCTGCCTTAGACTTCGACCACAAATGCCCAATTCAGTAGGGATGTGACTTTCGAAACCGACGTCTCGAATCAGTGTCGAGGCTTCGAAGCACAAGTGTTTCGAAACACTGCTTCGAAACATGGTTCAAAACAGCCATGTCATGTGACCACTGCTTCGAAACATCGTTCAAAATCCCCATGTCATGTGACCAAAGTTAAGTGAACCTTCGGTGCATTTTACCGGTGTTGGCAGGCGTGCCCGCGCGTTCAATGAACAGTGTAGCTTTCTCTTAAGCAATAACCAGTGAGGGTGTTTTTTGCACGGTAGCCCAGGCTGCTCAAATGTGGTTCGATCCCTGTTTGATTTGTAAGGTATTGTTTCAGATCGTATCTGTTTATGTTTTCTTACTTCACCATTAACCACACAGTTTCAACTAAACTCTCAGAATGGTCAAAAATCGAGAGTTTTTATAAGAAGAAAGTGATTTAGAGAACACATAGTGGCAGCAATAAGATTGTCTTTATTGTGACTTCATTTGGTCTCCCATCCAGTAATTGACCAAGGGCATGCTGCTTAGCTTTTGACAAAGACTGAACACAGGTAACACAGCGAGCCACGAACTTTAAAGACTACATCTCCAATACGAAGCATTTGATAGATTTGTTTCACCCTAAACAGCTCCGAGGTGTCTTGTTTTTAAAGCTTCGTAACTATTCGGCACAATTGCTTCGTACGTTTCAGTTTTTCATAAAGCCTCGCTTTGCCCATCCCTACAATTCAGACAACAAGCCAATAGCAGATCTGGCCACAAACCCACGTGCACCGATTTCAATAGGCCTTAATCGTGCACTCCAACCTCGCTTAGCTGCCTCCTCTGTTATTTCAGTGTATTTAGCTCTCTTCAGCTCATTGGCCACTTCCACTCTGTCTTCCCAAGGAACAGTGAGTTCAATGAAGTAAACTATCATCTCTGAATCCGACCATAGAATTACGTCGGGTCGTAGGTTAGTACTCACTATATGTGGAGGTACCGCCATCTGCTGGCCAAGATCAACCTTCATTTCCCAGCCCGCCCCATTTTTCAACTGGCCGGTTTTACACCTGGCCTTCGCGGAACAAGGTTTATCCCCCTGACGTACAAAGGTAATTTGCCTTACCCCTTTACTAGCTGCTAATAAATTGACTTTCCTCCTTTTATCCTCTATTGCCGCTGCCTCACATTTCAATACCTGGTTATGGCGCCACGTATACCGCCCCTGGGTGAGACTTACCTTGCACCCTGATAGGATATGGTGGAGACTGCCCACACACGAGCAAAGTATGCATTTATCATCCTCACCAAACCATTGACTTAAATTCTTGGGAGATGGGAGCACATCATATGTAGCACCTAACATAAATCTGATCTTACCAGCTTCCATGCCCCATAGATCTTTCCATTTAATCCGTCTTTTTTCCACCCCTTCCCAGTTCACCCACTGCCCTTGTTTTGTCTGCGACACTGCCTAGTACATCTTACAGCCTCCTCCTGTCTATGCATTTCCTCCGCTACCATTTTCCTCTTTTCTCCTGCAGAAGCCTTACTCCACAAGGGTTTACTTACACCCACCCCTAGACCCCCCCGCCCGTGCTGCACATGGCCCATTATATCCCTATGCTTCAATGCTGATTGAGCTTGCTTAACTGCCTGCTCTGGGTTCCACTTCCTCCCTGCAGTGTGGGTGCAACTTTCCTCACCACTGGGTCCTTGGACTGAGTAAGAGTCATTTCCAATCTAGCCTTAGCACACTTAAATTCCTCTGTCAGACTAGATATTGGCAACTCTATACAATACCCTTCCCATACAAGGCTACACTGCTTAAGCAGCGTGGGACTCCGAGCCATTTTCTGACAAAGGAGTTGATCATTTTTTCCAACCTCTCTACCTTTGACAGAGGAACTTCATAAACTGTCAATGACCACATTAGCCGAGGCAACAAACCAAACTGCAAAAACCACAGCTTGAGCTTACCTGGCAGCCCTGACTAAGTTTATCTATCTTCTGCTGGCGCCTAGATTTGACTACCTCATGTTGCCGTTTTGTCCTTATCTCAATAGTCCCAAATCTTTCCTTACCATAACAAATAATAATACATAATAAATAATGTCTCCCATTTTCTCTAATTTGCTTTCAGCCGTCCCCTTGAGCTGACCCAGGATACTGACCAAATCACTATTAACATCTTCCTACATTCTGCTGCACCTGGCCATCTAACCCCAGGCCTATGACCATTAATCTTCTCCCTCCTTGGCTGACTGGCCTCTCTTTCTGCCTCAGTGCTAGAACTTTCCTCAACAACAGGGGTACTGATGTCCTGCGAACTGTGGGTTTCTTCCTGTCGCTGAACTTCAACCGACTGACTTGATGCACTTCTTAAGAAATGGCTATCAATGCGGGGACCCTGTGTTCCCTCTACCAAGCACTTCTTTTTTCCTTGATGAATTTTCAGGCCCTTTAGACTTGTAACATTCTGCCAACCATACACACACATCTGCAGCTTTTTCTCAGTTTTCTCTGAACTAGTGGCTTCCACAAACATGTTTTCCTTACTCATAATCAAATTCGTTCCAGGGTCAGTAACCATGTCTATCACAAGTGAGTCATCTTCTGCCCCTGCTCTCGCTGACTCTAGGGGTATTTTTTTATTATGTTTTACTGTATTTAGTAGGGTGCAGCCCATAGCTTAGTGAAGCCTGGGCTACTGCCACAATGAGCTGCTAACCCATTGTAGTCCCGGCGGGGTTTCCTCCTGTCACTTGTATACTATACTTGTATACTGTACTATATGTCTGAAATATATGTATGTATGTTTATATACCAGTGTGACAAATGTAACCTTTGCTTGCTTATAGGTATACTATACATGGATGGCCTCATTTATCACAAGCGCTCACAGGCTCTGCCAGGTCTTGTCATGCAGTAGCACAGCTCATTGAGCTGCAGTGGTTTAATATGTCATGTGCGATTGGCATGTAGCACCTTTCCCCCAGTCTATTTATGCAACAGATTTATATAAGAACTCCTGCGAGTCCTTACATCTCACCGTGCGTCTGAGGCTCTTGCCTCACGAGAAAAGATTGATTTCTGCTTCGTGCTTCTCTCAGCCCATCTCAGCTTTGTTGCACTGACGCTTAACGGCCAAAGGTCACATACACAAGGGTTTAATAAAGCTATCTTTACTGGTTTCTCATTGAAGGGTGTGTGTGTGTGTGTCTGTGTCTGTGTGTGTGTGTGTGTGTGTGTGTGTGTGTGTGTGTGTGTGTGTGTGTGTGTGTGTGTGCGCGTGTGTGTGTGTGTGTGTGTGTGTGTGTGTGTGTGTGTGTGTGTGTGTGTGTGTGTGTGTGTGTTTGTGCATACATGTATGTGCTTGTGTGTCTGTGTGTGTCTGCGTGTGTAGATTTGGATATATAAGTGACTCCTGGCCTGCAGAGATAGCAGTAGAATGTGCTCATGCTGTGTAACTCCCATGTAATAACTTTCCACAAATGTAATAAACCACAAAAGTAATACAAATCTGCATTTTTAAACATGATAATCCCACAAATGTAATAATTTCCCACAATGAATAACTTGCCTGCCCCAAAGTAATAACTAATTTTGTCCAGTATTCACAAATAATTGTCCAAATGATCTTCAGATCAAATTCAGTATCAGATTTTATTCGGTTAGCTTATTGATCTATGACCCTGCTTATCCATCACAAGTACAAAACCTTCCACATTTATTGACATCTCTGGTAAAGTTGACCAATATCATTTTTTGCCAATTCATCTTAGTCTCACAATAAAAACAATGAGGAAAAAATCCTCATAAAGAAATGAATATCCTTAACAAAAAACACATGGGCTGCATTAGCACCCCTTATTACTTTGTAAAGTCTCCCTCTGCCAATGAAACAGCTCTTTATCTTCGGCTGTTGCTGCTCTCGTTCACTGGGTGTCTGACTAGAATCACTGAGTTACATATTTTCAATCTGTCTTTGAATTATACCTTATACCTGTCTTTGAATTACCTATACATTCTATTTCATGTACTTTTTAAAGTATCTTTTAAACTACCTTCATTACTGCCCTAGCTTTTATTTAGCATTATGTTTTGCTTTTGTTTGTGTAAAGCATATTGAATATTGAATTACTGTATATGAGATGCGCTATTAAAATAAGCTTGCCTTGTCTAACTGCACACAGCTGTACCAGCTGGCTACCATGACAACAGCAAGGGATTTTACACCATTCCTCTTCGCAAAATATCTCCAGATCATCCAGATTCTTAGGGTTGGGGGGCCTCATCACTCTCGTGCATTTTGACCACATGCATTCTCCTCTTCAGCTTGCTCCACTGGTTTTCTATGGACCCGATCAGGAGACTAAACCATATATTTCCTCTCAAATGTTACTGGTAGTATACGACCTCAAATCATACCACGAAAAATGCCTAGGTGGTCGTACAACATATACATAAATATGAACATATATAGCCTACTCTGCCTGTTGCACACATACAATACAGTTAGAGTTTCAGAAAAGCTAGATTTTGTGGAATCCTGCTGTCATGGATGGTCACACACTAACAGATCCATTCCCTCTGCAGAGATTCACTGGGCAAATCTGTCATAATAGCAATTCAAAGGGATAATAGCTTTTAAAGAGAATGGGAGTTGGCCCTGTCATTAGTTTGTTGTCTATTTCACCCGAAACACAGCCATAATTAATTACAAAAATATATATATTAAGTACAGCCATTTTGATCCATGCGTCTGGTTAGTCATTTCTGCAGTTGTTTAATGAGCGGAAATGGGGTCCAGACACACTCTATATGAACTTCAACCATGCACTTCAAACTAAGAGCTTAGATTGATAAAATAGGGTCCAAGGACATCAAATTCCCATGGTAACTTGCCTTCTAGCCCCCTAGCTGCTTGCATCTATGTTTATCAACAGAGTACACTATTACATATTATGCTCTGCCAACCTTCAAAATTGGTCAAGGTCAAAATTAAGAAGGCATACAATGACCCCACAATTATTGCCACTCCTGGTAAAGATAGGTAAAGAGGGTTATAATACATATACACCTCATCTTTTGAGGGGACCAAACAGAGTTACCATGGGAACTTGGTGACATTGTTATTAAAGGCAAGGCTGTGAACACTCACAAGTTTCATGTAATGAGTTTACTGGCTGTTTAGTGGCTTTGTCACCTAATTCAATTGGCTGTGATCGACAACACTTTGACAAATCAAACAACATATTGGCCTAATGATTGGTCCATTGGACCATTATGTAAAGATCAATCATTACATTTGTGGATAGTTAGTTATCACATTTGTATTAGACAAAAGTCATTACATTTGTAGGAAATCATTATGTTTGTGGGTGTGATTATTATATTTAGAAAGTGCAGATCTTTATTATGTTTCTGGTTCATTACATTTGTGGAAAGTTATTACGTTTGTGAGTGCTACATGCCACGTTTCTGTAGGCTATTATGGTCAGGGTTGCACAGGCAGACGCCCCTAGAGATCTCATTTAGGCCAAGCCTCACACTCAAACTGGGACATCAGCAATCACACCAAAGGGACAGGGATTTACGCAGGGCCTCAGAAGAGCCACAGAGAGATGGAGGCAGGGGCCCCTGAGAAGCCCCTGATGGCTGCTCAGGATGAGACAGAGAGAGAAGATGGCTCACAGCTGAGGTGTGATTTGGTGTGTGTGTGTGTGTTTGTGTGTGATTTTATTTCTCTAACCAAACACAGTGTGCTGTATTTACAGGGATATCCTTTCTTCAGCGTATCCGTCCTGCTTTAGAGGCATCTTGATTCCTTTCCCCCAGTAACCAGGCTCTAGTTGGGAGCAGGCTGTAGTTCTAGTTTACAGGGACATAATTTCCATCGTATGGCCATTGTCCTTTGGGGGACTTTCTTATTGGTAGTGAAATTTCCAATATATTTTTATTCAATTTCCCTCTATTTATCTGCCATCCTCTGCATGCCTCTGGACAACACAGCTGGGAAACGCAGCCTCAACTCTGGAAGCTATGCAGGCTTTCCAAATGTGATGAATTTTCATTGCAGCAACAAGAAAAATGTCCCTCTTAAGCAAGAGAGTGCCTGTGATTTCTAGCCCATAATTGCACACAGTCATAGCAGTGATGAAGGATGCTGTCTTGTGAGCAATGAGGAGATTACTGATTATAATTGGGTGAAGCTTGTACACATGCAGTAAGCTGACAAAAAGCCTGCAAAGAAAGACAGAGTGTTTTTATTGACCTCTTGTGTTTGTGTGTGTGTGTGCATGTATGCTTCTGTGTGTGTGTTTGTGTGTGTGTGTGTGTGTGTGTGTGTGTGTGTGTGTGTGTGTGTGTGCATGTGTTCTAATTTTTTTCTCTCCTATGCATGTGCGTGTGTGTGTGTGTGTTCATTCTTATGCCTTTCCCTTGTGTGTGTGTGTGTGTGTGTGTGTGTGTGTGTGTGCATGTGCGCATTTGTGTATGTGTGTGGGTGGGTGTGTTATGTGTGTGAATTCATTTTTATGTCTCTTCTTCAGGGCCTGTGTGAGTGTGTGTGTGTAAGTGTGTGTTCGATGTGCATCCATGTCCTCGGGTGTGTCTCAGCATCTGGCTGATTATAGCAGCCTACTTTGAAATTTCCTCTGAAATTTGTACTACATGCATTATTTACAATTAGAGTTAATATGACAAGAGCATGACCCTAGCCTAATGGCAGAATGAAATCCCTAATTTCCTAAGCGCATCTGTATTCTGTGTGGACACAGATCACCCCCATCTCAGAGCTATTTCTACCCCATGTTAATTACTCTGCCCTGTCTGAGCCAACAAACACACTCTATTAGAATGTGTTGCATAGAAAGTATCACTTATTGCCATTGGAGAGAAACGTCTGCATTTCTCGCCCTGTGGTAGAGAAAAGCAGTTGGTCATTAAAACTATGGCAAAACACTTATGATTTATTTATCTTCATGATTTTTTAAACACCGGCTTACCTCCCACTTGGTCATCAGCGTTTTTTAACCTGAATTTTAAAGTAGAAGTTGTAGCCATTTCTAGCAGTTTCCTTCTATCTTCTACTGTCTACACAGCCCCAGGGAGCTCTCCTTTATCCTGCAGGCTGTCTTAACTTTGTGGGCCCGTGTGCGTGCAAGTGGAACAGAGCACCTTTGTCTTAAACCAATCGAGCGGCTGGTGCGTCATGGCGAAGCCTCCTAACGGCGTCTGGGAGAGCGTGCGTGTGTTTGACCACGTCTCTGGACCACTAAGGCCTCAGAGAGAGAAAGAGAGAGAGAGAAAGATGGAAAGAGAGAGAGAGAGAGAGAGAGAGAGAGATGGAGGGAGAGAGGGTGAGGGAGCGGCATTGATTGAGCGTTGGCCTCCCATTGCCCCTCCTGCCTGGAAGCTGTCCCTTCACATCAGTGCCAGGTTTGTCAGTCTCCTCCCTGGGCGCTGGGAGCCTGAAAGAGCAGCATGGCTCTTCTCCTCAACCCCCAAGATCTTCCTGGCATCCAGCTGCTCTCTCTCACTCTGTATCTGTTTGTCTTTCCCTTCATTCTCTCGCTCTCAAGCCTTCTGTCTTTTTCATTCTGTCTGTCATCTCTCTGTCTGTTTTCTCTTTCTCTTTCTGTCACTCTGTATTTACCTCTTTTCTCTCTTTCTTTTCTCTCTTTTCTCTCTCTCTCATGCTCTCGTCCCTTCTCTCTTTTCTCTCTCTCTCATGCTCTCGTCCCTTCTCTCTTTTCTCTCTCTCTCTCATGCTCTCGTCCCTTCTCTCTTTTCTCTCTCTCTCTCATGCTCTCGTCCCTTCTCTCTTTTCTCTCTCTCTCTCATGCTCTCGTCCCTTCTGTCTTTTCTCTCTCATTCTTTCTTCTCTCTCTCTGTCTCTCTCTTTTTCCTTCGAATTCTCTCTCTATCCTCTCTTTCCCATTATCTTGGTTTCTCTCACCTATCTCCACATCCTTTGACCCCTCCCGCTCCTCTCTCTCTCTCTCTCTCTCTCTCTCTCTCTCTTTCTCTCTCTCTCTGTCCCAGCAGCTGTGGTGTGGCTCCAAAGAGCTGAGCTTTAGCAGCTCATCCTTCCTGTTGGGGCGAAGCCAAAGGCCTCCAGAGGTGTCCATTGCCCCCCACAGCCTGTCGCAGCGTCACAGACACCGGCTGGAGCCTGCCCTGCCACCCACATCTGTCCTGCAGGCACCCCAGCTGTGCTAGAAGCATTACTGCAAAGTGCCACAGGGAACAGTGTCAAGGGACAATGATCCTTCTCTTGGTCTTATTGAGGTGCCGTAACCAAAAGAACGCCCGCGCGTCTACTACACAGAACCTGCTGCTCTAACCGCATTGTGCCGAAGGAGGTTGAGGGTTTAGATTGGAGACCTTGCCACAGCTGAGCCTCAATGTGGTTACCTGCAACAGATTGCGTGAGTACGGTACTTGTTGTGGAGCTGGTCCGCGTTCAGAATGAGCGTGTGCAAGAGCGGTGGACGACAGGAACGGAGCGGAGGGGCCAAGTGCGGCGCACGGCTGAGTTAAAATGTGATCTATGAGTGGCGCTCCACATCCCCCCGGTGGGATTTGCGCTTGTGTTTAATGTCTGTGTCTCCTGGGGTGAAGATTCATTGCTTTAATAAGAGCCTCATCCTCTGACAAAAGAGGGAGAGTGGAGAGTAACAGAGAGCAGGGAAGAGGGAGGGAGAGAAAGCATATCTTCTCTTATGGAAGCTTCTGAGGAAGGACGAATGGTCTTTGCATCATCCCCACTTCTTCTCCCCATGGTGGACCTCATGCTTGGCAGGCTGTAGCACTGTTGCCAGGCATGCTGTTACATTAATGCTAATGTAAGTGGATGAGGAAGCAAGGAAGAAAGAAATAGCACAGGGTGAGAGAGGGACAGAGACAGAGCCCAGCATCTAGCGCTCCATATAAATATGCATGCAATTAAATCATCTGCACTTAAGTGGAGTGCATCTATAATATTTATCCCATGTGTATGTATGGTGCTCATGAAATAAATGACTGATAAACCCATAGCTGAGTCCAGGAATTGTACATCAGCCATTTTCCATACCAGTGTGTGAGTATTACAATATAGTTGAGTATTACAACAATATAATAGATAGTAGATTGTTTTGTTTTTCATTCAAACGTAGCTTTTTTTCTAGCTATTTCAATGATGCTATTAATGGAGCAGTGGCATGTGATGACGATGATGATGATGATGATGATGAGGCAGGACATGTGAAGAGGAAGGCATCTATAGGAATGTTTGCACCTGCGTCTGCCGCACAGGGCCGTGCTTCACCCCGCCACGCGGTACTGCGGCACTGTGTGGCACGGTGGCATGCATCTGACACTAATGAGTGGCGCTGCCAGCTCCAATCAGCCATCATGTCATCCACGAGCGTGTTGTCACATGCATGCCACACAACAGGGACACTGCCAGGCCTGTTATTGTGTGTGTGTGTGTGTGTGTGTGTGTGTGTGTGTGTGTGTGTGTGTCCATAGGGTGTGCTGGCACATCGCTGGCATGCATGTTGTCGTTTGGAGGGGATTGTCATACCTTTAGCATATTCCCTGCATCTGGCTTTACACGAGTGTGAATAAGCTCGGTGTCAACATGGCTCAGCTGTCCCCTCTAAATGCGAGGAGAGGAGAGCAGCCCATGGCGCAGGCAGAAACAGCAAAGGGGCCACTGCTGCTGCCGTTGATGTTTTCATCCTGCCATGCAGCGCTCGGCTGTCTGCTGTCTGAGGTTTGCTCGCTCCCTTGCCTCGTTCACCCTCACCCACCCGCGGGGCACAGCAGTGATTAGGATGAAAGAATGATGTTCAAACATGTGTGGTCATGTTCTGAGAATTTTCATATTTCACTTTTTTTGTTGGATCTTTCTTCATTGTCCACACATTGAGTCGGGTGTGTGGTGCGAAGGGTCAGCCTGGTGTTAGTCGAGGCTCTCTCCATGGAAACACAGCTGTCTAGCCGTACTCTCAAGACTTCAATCCCAGCAATTGGTGATGTGAGCGAGGAGCTGTCTGTCTTTGATGGGTTTCAAACACACTTAAAGGACCATCACGTTAAAAAGGAAAAACAAAAAAAAGAAAAGAAGTTTTTATGTCCCAGAAAGTCCACCACCAGCCAGCTAGCGAGCCAATCGGCTGGCCAGCCGGCCACTGATGGCCCCTTAAACCTCAAAGCACAGCAGTGATCCTTTATTCTCCCAGCTCTGTGAAAATATAGTTACGTAACGTTTTCAAATGGCTCTCTCTTGCCCTTCCCATCATCATTTTACCCACACCACCACCACCCCCAATCCCAGCCACCCCTCCAAGCATGCCACCACCCAACCCAGCCCAGGCCTAGCATCAGCCTCCGCCCCACCCTCCTCTCCTCTCTCGGATCTATGGGAGATTAAGGATTAGGGGCAGGATTGGGATTACACAGCCAGCGGCAGCAGCACAGGGTTCACAGCAGGCTTGCTCACAACCCCACCCCATCACACCCCAACCCAATCCCACCCCACAGCTCCCCCTGCCCTGCCCACCCTCTCCCTGGAGATCATCATGTTGATTC